>NC_050191.1:7880168-8180168 GCF_008315115.2 Sander lucioperca
TGTTAATACCACAGCATTTGTAGTGGACTGGTCACCATATTGCAACCTCTTAGAGTTACCTCCACTCTCACGTTTGTAAATTTAATCTAACTTCCTAACAAGCAGTACGTTGAAACAGAGATATAAGCCCCATTTATCTGAGCTTTTCAAGAAGCGCATAACCTTTTTTCTTGAAAAAAAAAGATAAATTAAAGATTTATTATTAAAGATAATATTAACTCTTAAAGATGCCTGTGGACTGGCTTCAGTTTCTGGTCAAGATTAGATCTACTGCAGGTATTGTGACACGAATAAAAACACATGGACTCAACTCCAAATATAACAAGATGTACAGCTGACCCACTTGGCTCAGAGATTCACATCATCTATAGATCTCACACTGCTCGCTCTGTTGTCTTTGCCTTTTGACTCTCACTCTTTATTAATCTAAAAGTAAGAACTGAATAGTTCATCCATCCTTACAGTAACGCACAAGGTAGACTTTGGAAGAGTCTGAACTTGTCAGCATTTAAAAAAAAACAACTGAATTGCAGGAAATTTAGCAACCTTTTTAGACTACAGAAAGTAATAACCCAAGACACGATGTCCTGAGACATTATGTGAAAATAAATGAAGCGAAGACAAAGAAATGAAAACATTTACAAACTGTGCAATTAATGCAAAATGCAAAGAAAACAATTAGGTAACAAAGTAAAGTTCAGGACCCAAAAAGCATATTGTAAAGACAAAACGGTCGTCCCGAGGCCCAACTTTTGATCTCACAGAGGACAAAAAGTGCAACAGGCCTTGTGAAGGCAATTTGACAAAGAGACCTTCAACCATGATGGCTGAGGATTGTCAAGTCAAAATAAAATAGGTGACAAGACAGTGACTGCAATGTACACAAATTAGATAAAAATGATGAGGCAGAAAGCAAGTTCGCATTAACAGCAAGTGCACAGTCTGGTCCATACACTGCTACAAACCACACATTGTACCAAGAGTACAACACCTTGCGTGTGTTTATTGAACATGCAAAGCCTGTGAGAAAGTCGACCTAGCCCTTCCTGTTTTATGTGAACAGTTAGGACCGACCGCCGTTAAGACCGTAATTCGGTAGTGTTCTGGAATGATACATTCATTTTCTTTCTTAAAATTATTGCTATCATATACACAAAGAAGCATGATTAATAATCTTTTCCTTTTTTAATTGTATTTGTTTTTCTATTCTGACGAAACAATCATGCCACATACAACACAAGACCACAAACTCATCAGACATTACAATACAGACGTGGGTGGGGGGGTGGGGGCAGAACCATACTAGTAAATTAGTTTTTCAAGTATCGTCATAAAAATGATCCAAGGTCCTTCATCTCCACGGTCAAATTCATAGAGGGCAGTGTTCAGTGTTTCAGTGTCAAACTACAGTTTAAGTTTCATCAAAGTGACTTTTTATTATTGTGTACACCAACATTTTATGTCAAAGTTTTTTTGGCAAGTGGTTATGGTTTACATGAATTTGGGTGAGTTATTCGATGATGTATGATTGAATTATTTTCAGTCAACTAGACCAGATAACTACAGAACAGTTGCATTTTGCCTCAACAGTGAGACATACAGTAACTGATCTAACACGCATCCAAATGAAAAGGAGTGGCAGAAACATTTAGTTGGCAAAACTTCTACAATCCAGCAAAAAGTACTTTTAAAGAGGCTACTGAAAGAAGTTACTGAAACTCACAAAAAGTGCAAGACAATTAAATAAATAAGGCTACTCTTTAAATAAAAAGTTATCAAGTTTAACCTTTTTTTTTTTCTTCAACATGCACATTGTTTGGCTGTCGATGCTCTGATGACACTTCCCAAGGCCAAAGTATGAGCATGGACACCTTCAGTTTGTTTTGGCAGGTGAGGAACCAAACCATTTTTAATGCATGTACAGAACAAAAGGACCAACTGAAACTACAGGCCTCATTCTTTAAAGTTTACTGGTGAGAACGCAACACAGATAAACTGCAGAATATATTGTTCACAGATAAACTGCAGAATATATTGTTGTAATTTAAACTTTAGACTAAATAAATTGTATGTAACCAAATTAAACTTTTGGATCTGTGCTCTTTTACTGGCTTACCAAAATCAAATATACTGTAGGTGCGACTGAGCCCTTGCATAAAAGTTCCCATGGGTGTCTCTTGCTCAATTCTGGGTGTTGTTGTCAAGCTGTTCATCAGCCTCAACGTGTTGATTGCTGCTAAATGTTCTTGCACAATATGTGACTTGACTTCTGATAAGATCTGCACACAATTATGAGAATGTTGACCATTTCCCTTAATTGTTTTTTTGAAATGCCTTAGTCATGCTGTTTTTTCACACCATTTTACTGACAAAAAAAGAAGCTACATTTCTTCCTTTTCTAGAAACATCCACGCACATGTAGTCAAAACACATCTTCAAAGTTATGGGGCACGACTCCCATTGGTGACATTTAAGCCACCTTAAGTACTACAGATATTTAATGATATCTAACAAATATGTGTGATATTTATCAAAGAGTGATTTTATTTTGTCATTAGTTGCAGTTTAATTTAATAATGTAACATAGATGTGCCATATTCTTTATGTACTGACCATAAGCGGAGTTTGACATTCGAGCCAGGGGGGGGCAAAAAATAAAACAAAAAAACTCATTGTAGAAGCTGAGACCTGGCCTACCACTTGGGGAACACAGCACGAGCACATATGGACAAAACAAACATGCTAAATAAACATATGTTTATTTTTAAAGAAGATTTTAAATTACAGTGTAACAATTTAACAACTCGCCCTTATGAAATCCAATCGCAGCACGACTGTCTTGGAATGCAATAGACAGACGGTGGCAAACTGCCCCGACACTTAAATTCAACTAAAATGTAACCGTGAACAATCAGTGTTGGACCTCCAGTCTGTTGAGATGCCTCTCCAAACGCAGAAACCAAGCGCAGTCCCACCATAAAAGGTTAAGACACATTAAGAAAAAAGATCCGTATTTTGCCGTAATCCAATGACACGAAAAAAAAGTAATCCACAGCGATCAGGAGATCCACTTCGCCGTTTAAACAATGTGGAATAAAAACGTATAAAAGTCCAAATCTACACAAAACACGCAATCAGTTAGGAAGTTGACAGCAAATTTATATACATGGCATTTAGGAAACCTTTATTACAACGTTGGCACGGTAAGATGTCCAGACTAGTGCAACAGTAATTTTAGTTTTTTGCGTCCTGCATATGTGTCGACAATGGTCTCAGGTGAGAGCCAGAGCCCTGAAAAAATTTATTATTTTTTACTAAAGCAGTAGGCCTATATGAAATCAGATGTATTACCTACCACCATTTAGTTGTTTTGTGTTATTTAAAATATTTATAAAATATCTGGTCATGCCATGAAACAATGCAATTACCCGCTTCAGCCGCCAGGGGGGGGCAGTGCTCCCCCTGCCCCCCCCCCGCAAACTCCACGTATGGTACTGACCTGGTTATATAAAGATATCTGTTTAGGTTTGCAACTGTAATAGATTTTGTGGTTGGATAGTAAATTGAAGAAACAACAATACCAACATGACAAACAATATATTAGATAGGGCTGTGTATTGGCAAGAATCTGGCGATACGATACGTATCACGATACATGGGTCACAATTCAATATATTGCAATATATTTCTATACTGTGTATAAGGCGATATATTGGGATTTTTTTAAATATTTTTAGAAAAACTAATACTTAAAAAAAGACATTATGTGCATAAAAGTCAAAGAAGTTTACTTTAGGTAAACAATTCAGTACACAGAAAATCAAAGTGGCAGTTTGGGATTTTGGTTCACAGGTTCTTAGTGAGCAAATTTGTATATGCTAAAGTAGGCCAAAGTTCAGCCATAGCTACATTGTTAGCTTCTAGCAAAAAGTCAGGCACTGCTAGGCACTGTTAGGCGAGGACACTAGTGAGGCGTCTCAGCATAGCCATCTAGCAGTAGGGGGTTTAAACATAAACATTTTTTTTTTAAAGACTATTGCGTTTTTGAAAATCAATACAGTATTGCTAAATAAAATATCGCGATACTCAAGTGTATCGATTTTTTCTTACACCCCTAATAATAGATAGAGCAGCGTATCTGCTATGAATTGATCCCTCGACAAACATGACCCTATGTGCACTTTTTACTTTTTTTGTAATGGTAGAATCCCAAAACAGTTGGAAAAAAATCCTAAATGTATTCATTTTCACAAGATGAAAAAAATTGAGTCTACAGATATCATTTCTCACAGCTTCATAAACTTGGAAGTGACATTGGAAGTTGAGATCAACACCTTGCCATCTGTTAGTTTAGCTTTATGAAGAAATGGTTAATTTTTTTTTTAAGATTATTATTTTTTGGGCATTTTTAGGCCTTTATTTCTATAGGACAGCTGAAGACATGAAACGGGGGAGAGAGAGAGGGGGGAATGACATGCAGCAAAGGGCCGCGGTCGAACCTGCGGTACAATTTAGTATAGATCATACATGAGTATATATCACATTTTCACCATTGACTGTACCAAACTACAAGTTTCACTAAGTTCTGTGATTTTTTTAAGTCTTTAATTTAGTCCTGACATCTCAGCTGTATTTGCTGCAAAGCACTAACTTACTTACTAAGTAAAGGAAGCATCATTATTGTACTAATTTCAAACATATTGAAATATCAATACATTGACTGTCTATGACAACAAGATATTGTGTTTAATTTTCATCTTTTTGTTTGTTTAGCACACAGAACTGAGCGGAAAATGCTGAAGATGGCTCGAGCGTAAGCATTTCTGACTACTAGTTAAAGTTGATATCAATGAGCCAAATTAAAAAAAGCCTCAAACCTAAAACATTGCAACCATTTAGAAAAAGTGTATCTTTAGGACCTGCTGACAAATAATCAATTGAACTTATGAATCTCATTTGCTGATTAAACATTTGATCAACAAAATGTTAGATATTAGTAAAACATACATATCACCTTTGTTTCCACCAACTAATTTAAAACTGAATAATATTAAATTCACAACGATATAATAGAGAGTAAAACAGCTTTTAAAAAGCTTAAAAAGCTTGAATCAGTGAATTTCTGTCATTTTTTTTTGAAAAAGTATTGCAAAAGTTAATAATTTTTTTTAAATCTGTAATTCCCTTCTCTAGAAGAGCGCAGTACCAACAACGAGGCGGAGAGGACTACGATCAACAAGAGCCAGATTTCGTGATCTTTGACTGAGTCTTTCTGAAGACATGGTTTGAGCTATAGCTTTTTGCAAGAAACAAACGTATGATTTAACAAACCGGCTGTCTCAAGTTTGCATCAAGCACTTGAGATGTAGTGACTTTTCTTTTTATTCAGTATAAAAGTGAGGCATATATGGCAATGTGTAAATGAATGGGAATGTATTTTTTTTTATTTAGTTTTGTTATATCTTCTGCACGTAGTATGCCTGTTAATATGTAATATGTATATAACATACAGAAATTAATAATAATACATTTAATAAGATAAGAAAATATGAATAAAATAGAATGTAAAAAAAGTATGTGTAATAAGCAAATGCTTCAACCTACACCTTTTTGGTCAGGATCGATTATAAACGAGTTTAAAAAGACACTGCATGAATTAAGGTGACACTTTGTTTTTGTTTTACTATTTATGTTATGTATGTGATGGTGTGTATCTATGTGATCCAAATAAATTAAATTAAACTATTTATTTGTTTGATTAGGACAATGCACATTAATGAACATTTCTGTAAATGCGCCAGTGTTAGCCAGTCGGCTAATTTTCAACTGTAGTACTAGTTGCCTAGCATGCATGTCTTTATGGTGGGAAGAAACCAGAGCACCCGGAGGAAACCCACGCAAGCACAGGGAGAACATGCAAACTCCACACAGAAAGGACCTGAGACGACCTGGGTTCGAACCCACAACCTTCTTGCTGTGAGAAGTGCTAACCACTGAGCCACCGTGCTGCCTAAACTAAACTAAACTAATTACAGAGTATTACAGAGTACATGAGAGTGCTCAAAGTGTACAGACGCATATGAACTTTAAAACTTAAATCAAGTAAATAAGGTATCAATTGGGAAGATGACTTCATGTTGTGTTAATACCACAGCATTTGTAGTGGACTGGTCACCATATTGCAACCTCTTAGAGTTACCTCCACTCTCACGTTTGTAAATTTAATCTAACTTCCTAACAAGCAGTACGTTGAAACAGAGATATAAGCCCCATTTATCTGAGCTTTTCAAGAAGCGCATAACCTTTTTTCTTGAAAAAAAAAGATAAATTAAAGATTTATTATTAAAGATAATATTAACTCTTAAAGATGCCTGTGGACTGGCTTCAGTTTCTGGTCAAGATTAGATCTACTGCAGGTATTGTGACACGAATAAAAACACATGGACTCAACTCCAAATATAACAAGATGTACAGCTGACCCACTTGGCTCAGAGATTCACATCATCTATAGATCTCACACTGCTCGCTCTGTTGTCTTTGCCTTTTGACTCTCACTCTTTATTAATCTAAAAGTAAGAACTGAATAGTTCATCCATCCTTACAGTAACGCACAAGGTAGACTTTGGAAGAGTCTGAACTTGTCAGCATTTAAAAAAAAACAACTGAATTGCAGGAAATTTAGCAACCTTTTTAGACTACAGAAAGTAATAACCCAAGACACGATGTCCTGAGACATTATGTGAAAATAAATGAAGCGAAGACAAAGAAATGAAAACATTTACAAACTGTGCAATTAATGCAAAATGCAAAGAAAACAATTAGGTAACAAAGTAAAGTTCAGGACCCAAAAAGCATATTGTAAAGACAAAACGGTCGTCCCGAGGCCCAACTTTTGATCTCACAGAGGACAAAAAGTGCAACAGGCCTTGTGAAGGCAATTTGACAAAGAGACCTTCAACCATGATGGCTGAGGATTGTCAAGTCAAAATAAAATAGGTGACAAGACAGTGACTGCAATGTACACAAATTAGATAAAAATGATGAGGCAGAAAGCAAGTTCGCATTAACAGCAAGTGCACAGTCTGGTCCATACACTGCTACAAACCACACATTGTACCAAGAGTACAACACCTTGCGTGTGTTTATTGAACATGCAAAGCCTGTGAGAAAGTCGACCTAGCCCTTCCTGTTTTATGTGAACAGTTAGGACCGACCGCCGTTAAGACCGTAATTCGGTAGTGTTCTGGAATGATACATTAGTAAGTAAGTAAACTTTATTTATATAGCACCTTTCACAGACAAGAGGGGTCACAAAGTGCTTTACAGTGAAACAAAAAACAAAAACAACAACACATACAAAGCTATATGGCTAATTAAATGCTTGTCTAAAAAGATGAGTCTTCAGGTGTTTTCTGAAGGTTTCCACAGAATCCAAAGCTCTCAAGGCTAAAGGGAGAGAGTTCCAGAGCCCTGGGGCCACCAGAGAAAATGCACGATCACCTCTTGTTTTAAAACGTGTTCTGGGAACAGTTAAAAGATTTTGGCTTGAAGACCTCAGAGAGCGACCAGGAGTGTGTGCGTGCAGTAGTTTCTGGATGTACGAGGGAGCTTGGCCATGTAAGGCTCTATAGGTAATGGTTAAAATTTTAAAATGCACTCTAAAACCAATCAGTAGCCATGAAGAGCCTTAAGCACAGGAGTAATATGCGACCTCCTGTTGGTCTTAGATAAAAGTCTTGCTACTGCATTCTGTACGACTTGCAGTTTGTCCAAGGAAGATTTGTTTAAGCAAGTGTACAGTACAACACAGCAATAACCCAAGACACGATGTCCTGAGACATTATGTGAAAATAAATGAAGCGAAGACAAAGAAATGAAAACATTTACAAACTGTGCAATTAATGCAAAATGCAAAGAAAACAATTAGGTAACAAAGTAAAGTTCAGGACCCAAAAAGCATATTGTAAAGACAAAACGGTCGTCCCGAGGCCCAACTTTTGATCTCACAGAGGACAAAAAGTGCAACAGGCCTTGTGAAGGCAATTTGACAAAGGGACCTTCAACCATGATGGCTGAGGATTGTCAAGTCAAAATAAAATAGGTGACAAGACAGTGACTGCAATGTACACAAATTAGATAAAAATGATGAGGCAGAAAGCAAGTTCGCATTAACAGCAAGTGCACAGTCTGGTCCATACACTGCTACAAACCACACATTGTACCAAGAGTACAACACCTTGCGTGTGTTTATTGAACATGCAAAGCCTGTGAGAAAGTCGACCTAGCCCTTCCTGTTTTATGTGAACAGTTAGGACCGACCGCCGTTAAGACCGTAATTCGGTAGTGTTCTGGAATGATACATTCATTTTCTTTCTTAAAATTATTGCTATCATATACACAAAGAAGCATGATTAATAATCTTTTCCTTTTTTAATTGTATTTGTTTTTCTATTCTGACGAAACAATCATGCCACATACAACACAAGACCACAAACTCATCAGACATTACAATACAGACGTGGGTGGGGGGGTGGGGGCAGAACCATACTAGTAAATTAGTTTTTCAAGTATCGTCATAAAAATGATCCAAGGTCCTTCATCTCCACGGTCAAATTCATAGAGGGCAGTGTTCAGTGTTTCAGTGTCAAACTACAGTTTAAGTTTCATCAAAGTGACTTTTTATTATTGTGTACACCAACATTTTATGTCAAAGTTTTTTTGGCAAGTGGTTATGGTTTACATGAATTTGGGTGAGTTATTCGATGATGTATGATTGAATTATTTTCAGTCAACTAGACCAGATAACTACAGAACAGTTGCATTTTGCCTCAACAGTGAGACATACAGTAACTGATCTAACACGCATCCAAATGAAAAGGAGTGGCAGAAACATTTAGTTGGCAAAACTTCTACAATCCAGCAAAAAGTACTTTTAAAGAGGCTACTGAAAGAAGTTACTGAAACTCACAAAAAGTGCAAGACAATTAAATAAATAAGGCTACTCTTTAAATAAAAAGTTATCAAGTTTACAAACTTATTTTTTTTCTTCAACATGCACATTGTTTGGCTGTCGATGCTCTGATGACACTTCCCAAGGCCAAAGTATGAGCATGGACACCTTCAGTTTGTTTTGGCAGGTGAGGAACCAAACCATTTTTAATGCATGTACAGAACAAAAGGACCAACTGAAACTACAGGCCTCATTCTTTAAAGTTTACTGGTGAGAACGCAACACAGATAAACTGCAGAATATATTGTTCACAGATAAACTGCAGAATATATTGTTGTAATTTAAACTTTAGACTAAATAAATTGTATGTAACCAAATTAAACTTTTGGATCTGTGCTCTTTTACTGGCTTACCAAAATCAAATATACTGTAGGTGCGACTGAGCCCTTGCATAAAAGTTCCCATGGGTGTCTCTTGCTCAATTCTGGGTGTTGTTGTCAAGCTGTTCATCAGCCTCAACGTGTTGATTGCTGCTAAATGTTCTTGCACAATATGTGACTTGACTTCTGATAAGATCTGCACACAATTATGAGAATGTTGACCATTTCCCTTAATTGTTTTTTTGAAATGCCTTAGTCATGCTGTTTTTTCACACCATTTTACTGACAAAAAAAGAAGCTACATTTCTTCCTTTTCTAGAAACATCCACGCACATGTAGTCAAAACACGTCTTCAAAGTTATGGGGCACGACTCCCATTGGTGACATTTAAGCCACCTTAAGTACTACAGATATTTAATGATATCTAACAAATATGTGTGATATTTATCAAAGAGTGATTTTATTTTGTCATTAGTTGCAGTTTAATTTAATAATGTAACATAGATGTGCCATATTCTTTATGTACTGACCATAAGCGGAGTTTGACATTCGAGCCAGGGGGGGGCAAAAAATAAAACAAAAAAACTCATTGTAGAAGCTGAGACCTGGCCTACCACTTGGGGAACACAGCACGAGCACATATAGACAAAACAAACATGCTAAATAAACATATGTTTATTTTTAAAGAAGATTTTAAATTACAGTGTAACAATTTAACAACTCGCCCTTATGAAATCCAATCGCAGCACGACTGTCTTGGAATGCAATAGACAGACGGTGGCAAACTGCCCCGACACTTAAATTCAACTAAAATGTAACCGTGAACAATCAGTGTTGGACCTCCAGTCTGTTGAGATGCCTCTCCAAACGCAGAAACCAAGCGCAGTCCCACCATAAAAGGTTAAGACACATTAAGAAAAAAGATCCGTATTTTGCCGTAATCCAATGACACGAAAAAAAAGTAATCCACAGCGATCAGGAGATCCACTTCGCCGTTTAAACAATGTGGAATAAAAACGTATAAAAGTCCAAATCTACACAAAACACGCAATCAGTTAGGAAGTTGACAGCAAATTTATATACATGGCATTTAGGAAACCTTTATTACAACGTTGGCACGGTAAGATGTCCAGACTAGTGCAACAGTAATTTTAGTTTTTTGCGTCCTGCATATGTGTCGACAATGGTCTCAGGTGAGAGCCAGAGCCCTGAAAAAATGTATTATTTTTTACTAAAGCAGTAGGCCTATATGAAATCAGATGTATTACCTACCACCATTTAGTTGTTTTGTGTTATTTAAAATATTTATAAAATATCTGGTCATGCCATGAAACAATGCAATTACGCGCTTCAGCCGCCAGGGGGGGGCAGTGCTCCCCCTGCCCCCCCCGCAAACTCCACGTATGGTACTGACCTGGTTATATAAAGATATCTGTTTAGGTTTGCAACTGTAATAGATTTTGTGGTTGGATAGTAAATTGAAGAAACAACAATACCAACATGACAAACAATATATTAGATAGGGCTGTGTATTGGCAAGAATCTGGCGATACGATACGTATCACGATACATGGGTCACAATTCAATATATTGCAATATATTTCTATACTGTGTATAAGGCGATATATTGGGATTTTTTAAAATATTTTTAGAAAAACTAATACTTAAAAAAAGACATTATGTGCATAAAAGTCAAAGAAGTTTACTTTAGGTAAACAATTCAGTACACAGAAAATCAAAGTGGCAGTTTGGGATTTTGGTTCACAGGTTCTTAGTGAGCAAATTTGTATATGCTAAAGTAGGCCAAAGTTCAGCCATAGCTACATTGTTAGCTTCTAGCAAAAAGTCAGGCACTGCTAGGCACTGTTAGGCGAGGACACTAGTGAGGCGTCTCAGCATAGCCATCTAGCAGTAGGGGGTTTAAACATAAACATTTTTTTTTTAAAGACTATTGCGTTTTTGAAAATCAATACAGTATTGCTAAATAAAATATCGCGATACTCAAGTGTATCGATTTTTTCTTACACCCCTAATAATAGATAGAGCAGCGTATCTGCTATGAATTGATCCCTCGACAAACATGACCCTATGTGCACTTTTTACTTTTTTTGTAATGGTAGAATCCCAAAACAGTTGGAAAAAAATCCTAAATGTATTCATTTTCACAAGATGAAAAAAATTGAGTCTACAGATATCATTTCTCACAGCTTCATAAACTTGGAAGTGACATTGGAAGTTGAGATCAACACCTTGCCATCTGTTAGTTTAGCTTTATGAAGAAATGGTTAATTTTTTTTTTTAAGATTATTATTTTTTGGGCATTTTTAGGCCTTTATTTCTACAGGACAGCTGAAGACATGAAACGGGGGAGAGAGAGAGAGAGGGGGGAATGACATGCAGCAAAGGGCCGCGGTCGAACCTGCGGTACAATTTAGTATAGATCATACATGAGTATATATCACATTTTCACCATTGACTGTACCAAACTACAAGTTTCACTAAGTTCTGTGATTTTTTTAAGTCTTTAATTTAGTCCTGACATCTCAGCTGTATTTGCTGCAAAGCACTAACTTACTTACTAAGTAAAGGAAGCATCATTATTGTACTAATTTCAAACATATTGAAATATCAATACATTGACTGTCTATGACAACAAGATATTGTGTTTAATTTTCATCTTTTTGTTTGTTTAGCACACAGAACTGAGCGGAAAATGCTGAAGATGGCTCGAGCGTAAGCATTTCTGACTACTAGTTAAAGTTGATATCAATGAGCCAAATTAAAAAAAGCCTCAAACCTAAAACATTGCAACCATTTAGAAAAAGTGTATCTTTAGGACCTGCTGACAAATAATCAATTGAACTTATGAATCTCATTTGCTGATTAAACATTTGATCAACAAAATGTTAGATATTAGTAAAACATACATATCACCTTTGTTTCCACCAACTAATTTAAAACTGAATAATATTAAATTCACAACGATATAATAGAGAGTAAAACAGCTTTTAAAAAGCTTAAAAAGCTTGAATCAGTGAATTTCTGTCATTTTTTTTTGAAAAAGTATTGCAAAAGTTAATAATTTTTTTTAAATCTGTAATTCCCTTCTCTAGAAGAGCGCAGTACCAACAACGAGGCGGAGAGGACTACGATCAACAAGAGCCAGATTTCGTGATCTTTGACTGAGTCTTTCTGAAGACATGGTTTGAGCTATAGCTTTTTGCAAGAAACAAACGTATGATTTAACAAACCGGCTGTCTCAAGTTTGCATCAAGCACTTGAGATGTAGTGACTTTTCTTTTTATTCAGTATAAAAGTGAGGCATATATGGCAATGTGTAAATGAATGGGAATGTATTTTTTTTAATTTAGTTTTGTTATATCTTCTGCACGTAGTATGCCTGTTAATATGTAATATGTATATAACATACAGAAATGAATAATAATACATTTAATAAGATAAGAAAATATGAATAAAATAGAATGTAAAAAAAGTATGTGTAATAAGCAAATGCTTCAACCTACACCTTTTTGGTCAGGATCGATTATAAACGAGTTTAAAAAGACACTGCATGAATTAAGGTGACACTTTGTTTTTGTTTTACTATTTATGTTATGTATGTGATGGTGTGTATCTATGTGATCCAAATAAATTAAATTAAACTATTTATTTGTTTGATTAGGACAATGCACATTAATGAACATTTCTGTAAATGCGCCAGTGTTAGCCAGTCGGCTAATTTTCAACTGTAGTACTAGTTGCCTAGCATGCATGTCTTTATGGTGGGAAGAAACCAGAGCACCCGGAGGAAACCCACGCAAGCACAGGGAGAACATGCAAACTCCACACAGAAAGGACCTGAGACGACCTGGGTTCGAACCCACAACCTTCTTGCTGTGAGAAGTGCTAACCACTGAGCCACCGTGCTGCCTAAACTAAACTAAACTAATTACAGAGTATTACAGAGTACATGAGAGTGCTCAAAGTGTACAGACGCATATGAACTTTAAAACTTAAATCAAGTAAATAAGGTATCAATTGGGAAGATGACTTCATGTTGTGTTAATACCACAGCATTTGTAGTGGACTGGTCACCATATTGCAACCTCTTAGAGTTACCTCCACTCTCATGTTTGTAAATTTAATCTAACTTCCTAACAAGCAGTACGTTGAAACAGAGATATAAGCCCCATTTATCTGAGCTTTTCAAGAAGCGCATAACCTTTTTTCTTGAAACACTAAATTATTTTGAATCTAATCCCTCAGACTTTGCTTGAAAAACATAAAGAACTTAAAGATAATATTAACTCTTAAAGATGCCTGTGGACTGGCTTCAGTTTCTGGTCAAGATTAGATCTACTGCAGGTATTGTGACACGAATAAAAACACATGGACTCAACTCCAAATATAACAAGATGTACAGCTGACCCACTTGGCTCAGAGATTCACATCATCTATAGATCTCACACTGCTCGCTCTGTTGTCTTTGCCTTTTTGACTCTCACTCTTTATTAATCTAAAAGTAAGAACTGAATAGTTCATCCACCCTTACAGTAACGCACAAGGTAGACTTTGGAAGAGTCTGAACTTGTCAGCATTTAAAAAAAAAAAAACTGAATTGCAGGAAATTTAGCAACCTTTTTAGACTACAGAAAGTAATAACCCAAGACACGATGTCCTGAGACATTATGTGAAAATAAATGAAGCGAAGACAAAGAAATGAAAACATTTACAAACTGTGCAATTAATGCAAAATGCAAAGAAAACAATTAGGTAACAAAGTAAAGTTCAGGACCCAAAAAGCATACTGTAAAGACAAAACGGTCGTCCCGAGGCCCAACTTTTGATCTCACAGAGGACAAAAAGTGCAACAGGCCTTGTGAAGGCAATTTGACAAAGGGACCTTCAACCATGATGGCTGAGGATTGTCAAGTCAAAATAAAATAGGTGACAAGACAGTGACTGCAATGTACACAAATTAGATAAAAATGATGAGGCAGAAAGCAAGTTCGCAGTAACAGCAAGTGCACAGTCTGGTCCATACACAGCTACAAACCACACATTGTACCAAGAGTACAACACCTTGCGTGTGTTTATTGAACATGCAAAGCCTGTGAGAAAGTCGACCTAGCCCTTCTTGTTTTATGTGAACCGCCGTTCAGACCGTAATTCGGTAGCGCTCTGGAATGATACATTAGTAAGTAAGTAAACTTTATTTATATAGCACCTTTCACAGACAAGAGGGGTCACAAAGTGCTTTACAGTGAAACAAAAAACAAAAACAACAACACATACAAAGCTATATGGCTAATTAAATGCTTGTCTAAAAAGATGAGTCTTCAGGTGTTTTCTGAAGGTTTCCACAGAATCCAAAGCTCTCAAGGCTAAAGGGAGAGAGTTCCAGAGCCCTGGGGCCACCAGAGAAAATGCACGATCACCTCTTGTTTTAAAACGTGTTCTGGGAACAGTTAAAAGATTTTGGCTTGAAGACCTCAGAGAGCGACCAGGAGTGTGTGCGTGCAGTAGTTTCTGGATGTACGAGGGAGCTTGGCCATGTAAGGCTCTATAGGTAATGGTTAAAATTTTAAAATGCACTCTAAAACCAATCAGTAGCCAATGAAGAGCCTTAAGCACAGGAGTAATATGCGACCTCCTGTTGGTCTTAGATAAAAGTCTTGCTACTGCATTCTGTACGACTTGCAGTTTGTCCAAGGAAGATTTGTTTAAGCAAGTGTACAGTACAACACAGCAATAACCCAAGACACGATGTCCTGAGACATTATGTGAAAATAAATGAAGCGAAGACAAAGAAATGAAAACATTTACAAACTGTGCAATTAATGCAAAATGCAAAGAAAACAATTAGGTAACAAAGTAAAGTTCAGGACCCAAAAAGCATATTGTAAAGACAAAACGGTCGTCCCGAGGCCCAACTTTTGATCTCACAGAGGACAAAAAGTGCAACAGGCCTTGTGAAGGCAATTTGACAAAGGGACCTTCAACCATGATGGCTGAGGATTGTCAAGTCAAAATAAAATAGGTGACAAGACAGTGACTGCAATGTACACAAATTAGATAAAAATGATGAGGCAGAAAGCAAGTTCGCATTAACAGCAAGTGCACAGTCTGGTCCATACACTGCTACAAACCACACATTGTACCAAGAGTACAACACCTTGCGTGTGTTTATTGAACATGCAAAGCCTGTGAGAAAGTCGACCTAGCCCTTCCTGATGAACAGTTAGGACCGACCGCCGTTAAGACCGTAATTCGGTAGTGTTCTGGAATGATACATTCATTTTCTTTCTTAAAATTATTGCTATCATATACACAAAGAAGCATGATTAATAATCTTTTCCTTTTTTAATTGTATTTGTTTTTCTATTCTGACGAAACAATCATGCCACATACAACACAAGACCACAAACTCATCAGACATTACAATACAGATGTGGGTGGGGGGGTGGGGGCAGAACCATACTAGTAAATTAGTTTTTCAAGTATCGTCATAAAAATGATCCAAGGTCCTTCATCTCCACGGTCAAATTCATAGAGGGCAGTGTTCAGTGTTTCAGTGTCAAACTACAGTTTAAGTTTCATCAAAGTGACTTTTTATTATTGTGTACACCAACATTTTATGTCAAAGTTTTTTTGGCAAGTGGTTATGGTTTACATGAATTTGGGTGAGTTATTCGATGATGTATGATTGAATTATTTTCAGTCAACTAGACCAGATAACTACAGAACAGTTGCATTTTGCCTCAACAGTGAGACATACAGTAACTGATCTAACACGCATCCAAATGAAAAGGAGTGGCAGAAACATTTAGTTGGCAAAACTTCTACAATCCAGCAAAAAGTACTTTTAAAGAGGCTACTGAAAGAAGTTACTGAAACTCACAAAAAGTGCAAGACAATTAAATAAATAAGGCTACTCTTTAAATAAAAAGTTATCAAGTTTAACCTTTTTTTTTCTTCAACATGCACATTGTTTGGCTGTCGATGCTCTGATGACACTTCCCAAGGCCAAAGTATGAGCATGGACACCTTCAGTTTGTTTTGGCAGGTGAGGAACCAAACCATTTTTAATGCATGTACAGAACAAAAGGACCAACTGAAACTACAGGCCTCATTCTTTAAAGTTTACTGGTGAGAACGCAACACAGATAAACTGCAGAATATATTGTTCACAGATAAACTGCAGAATATATTGTTGTAATTTAAACTTTAGACTAAATAAATTGTATGTAACCAAATTAAACTTTTGGATCTGTGCTCTTTTACTGGCTTACCAAAATCAAATATACTGTAGGTGCGACTGAGCCCTTGCATAAAAGTTCCCATGGGTGTCTCTTGCTCAATTCTGGGTGTTGTTGTCAAGCTGTTCATCAGCCTCAACGTGTTGATTGCTGCTAAATGTTCTTGCACAATATGTGACTTGACTTCTGATAAGATCTGCACACAATTATGAGAATGTTGACCATTTCCCTTAATTGTTTTTTTGAAATGCCTTAGTCATGCTGTTTTTTCACACCATTTTACTGACAAAAAAAGAAGCTACATTTCTTCCTTTTCTAGAAACATCCACGCACATGTAGTCAAAACACGTCTTCAAAGTTATGGGGCACGACTCCCATTGGTGACATTTAAGCCACCTTAAGTACTACAGATATTTAATGATATCTAACAAATATGTGTGATATTTATCAAAGAGTGATTTTATTTTGTCATTAGTTGCAGTTTAATTTAATAATGTAACATAGATGTGCCATATTCTTTATGTACTGACCATAAGCGGAGTTTGACATTCGAGCCAGGGGGGGGCAAAAAATAAAACAAAAAAACTCATTGTAGAAGCTGAGACCTGGCCTACCACTTGGGGAACACAGCACGAGCACATATAGACAAAACAAACATGCTAAATAAACATATGTTTATTTTTAAAGAAGATTTTAAATTACAGTGTAACAATTTAACAACTCGCCCTTATGAAATCCAATCGCAGCACGACTGTCTTGGAATGCAATAGACAGACGGTGGCAAACTGCCCCGACACTTAAATTCGGCCACTGCGTTGAGGAGTATATATGGGCGCCTGTTCTATCAACTGAGCTACCCAGGCAAGATGATTACTTAAAGGGCACAGATTCACATCAATATTAGGCCTCGTAACTGCTCATTTGTGCACTTAAGGATTCCAGGTGTTTTTACCTTATTTTCTAGTTTTTTTCACCAAGCTTTGTCTGTGCGGGCTATGGATTATTTGTTTTACTGAGTGTGCACTCTAACAATAATATAATTGCATTTTACATTACATTTTGTTCAGTTTGCAAAGTCTCCTCATAGATGGAAGTTGAATCTTGGGTCTAACCACTTTTTCACTGCTTGAAGAAGTCTAAAATTAGACCAACAACTACTGAGCATGAAAAAAGGGCAAAAAATGACGCAGCACTAATAAGTGCCATACTGACGTCTGCCCCACCCACAAGTGATCGGTATTTCACTGTTGGGTACAAAAATGACCATCAGCTGTAGATCCCACAACTTTGCTCTCTTTGACATCAGTCTTTTGAATCTGACTCTGTCTGTGGGCAGGTAAAAAAACCTAATATTTCCTCTTCATATTACATGATTTAATCCTAAAAATCCTATTATGACATGTATCCTTGTTAGATGAATTCATTAAGTGATCAAAGAGATATGTGACAGCTAAGAAATTATATTAGAAGATAAGAACTGTTTTTTATCTTAAAAAAAAACTTTGATGAAAACTTTGTATGAAATATGCATAGTGTACATAGTCAAATAAAATGTGCTTTTGCTTTTTTTTTTGCTTAATTTAGTACAAAGTCTTTAGGATATGTGATAAGCATCGACACCAAATATGTACTGTGAATTGTAGCCCTGCTTTATTGTTGGATGTATTATTTTGTTGTTCAAGTGATAGGTGAAAAACCAATCAAGAGGTAAACTCATATTGTGTGTCCAGTCCACTGACAATAAATAGGTAGATTTATGATATAAGCTGACAGACAAAACGTACTAGAATTGAAAACAAGCAATATATCCACAGAGTGAACTATATGTCTTAATAAATCACCAATGTTTTGTGCATAATGTATCCCAGTATGCACTGATTTAGATAATTCTTTGTGTTGTTTAGCATTGTTGTTAATTAGCAGGTCAAATATGTCAATACATCTAGGTTAAACATGGCTAAAACAAAGCTATATTTGATCACATAGTTATCGTTATTCAAATGCTGTTTAAATTACAGTCATATGAACTGTAACCAAGTTTTTCACTTCTCAACAACATTAAACCCTGTTTTACCCTTGATAGTTAGACAATAATTGATTTGTAAGTCACCAAAGCAATGTTTTGTTGGCTGTTTTCTAAAAACATTATTCTTTATTTTACAACCATAACATGTTGTCACTCGTGTAAACTTATGAAGCTGCAGGTTTTATAATATAAGATAGGGGGGCAATCAGGAGGGATTCTTGTTCAATCCACAATTGTCGGTAAAATAAATAGAAAAGGAAATTGTGAATTGATTTAGAATAATAGAAGATAAGAATCACAATTCTTTTGAAAATTAATTTCTTCTTCCCACACCTAGAGAATTTAATTTGCTAACAAAAAAGGTGGTGTACCCTGTGTGTGAGTGTGAGGTGTAACTCACTAACTGCAAACAAAAAGTCAGGCATTGCAAAGGAGGGAGCTGGCAGCATAACTGCCAAGCTTACAGTGAGAGCAAAAGTCTGATCAATGAGAACAAAGCAAAGGAAAATATAAAAAAGTAAAACACCAATAGTTCACATGATTACACAACTAATTAGTTTTCAAGTTGTAATTTCTACTTTTGAGATGACATCTTTTGTTTCAGTGAGTGATTCTCTCTCAAATTCTTATTATGTTAGATATTTAAGAAGTTTTGTTTGATTATATTGACACAAAACTGATTCCATACTGATATCACTCACTGTGATGGGTTTGTTACGTTTTACAGTTTGTGTGTATTTGTTGTTGAGTCAACCACAATAGATATTAGGAAGTCATTTGTATTGTGTAGGCCAGGGGTTTTCAAATTGGGTGAATGTGAGCCTCCCCTTAGAGAGGTAAGGACAGCCGAGCCCCCCCTTCCCCCAAATCCCCTCCGCCTGCCCTAAACCACACAAGCCTCTGCAGTAAATGCCATCTTTTGTGTGTTCCAGGCAATGATGAGTTTAAATAACAATTGATAAAATGTAAAAAAAAATGTAATATTGTATTTGAAGACATTTTATTTCCACACATTTTTTAAAAGTGCATTCATAAATGATTCGTTGCAACAGCAAATCATTTCCAACTTCATGCAGGCCTAATTGATGCTACTTTTAAAATCACTGAACATCAGTAGGCCTATCCACAAGTCAACAAAACATGCTTAACATGTGTAATCGGCCCCAAAGCTACCGCAGACGACACCCGACGGCTGAAATCTGCACAGTGTGTCTGGGCCTTAAGCGTACATTTGAAGAAGATGCACATGGTCTCTAACAAAATCAGCACAATGGACAGCTCTCTGATCAATGAACGACAATGCTCTTTGTTCACAGAACACATAACATTTAACAGTCAACTGCATTGAAGGCATGTTATCAGATCGAACAGATTCACATATTTTCATTACATTTTTTAACAATTTCAGCCATAAAAAACCTCAGATTCAAACAACAAACAAAATGCGCCATTCACGTCATTTGCGCTACAAGAGCGACATCAACCCTATGGCCCAACCAATTTATGCATTCAAGACAACACAACTTTGAGTTTCAATTTAATCGTAACTGCAAAGCAAAACGTTGAACACTCTGTTGTGTTATTTGGGGAGGGAATACGTTCCTGTGATTTTATAGTAAGATTTAGTGACGATAAAGAAAAACATTTTTTTGCTTTGTAGAAAAATGTTGGTAGATCTCAAAGCATCACATTCTTGTAATTATCATTTGTGTCAGTTTAAGGCAGCAAGAACCTCCAGAAAAAGTGTTTGACATATCCCGTTTTGTTTGCTATTGTTGTCAGATTATTAATGACACCTAATAATGACACCTTCTATGCAGTCCAATAACTGCCAAACCTATACATCTATACACTCCTGCCTCTCAGGGAGCATTAACATGTTAAATGTACAGAGCTAGACATGCTATTTGAAAAGCTACACCAATAATGACTCTACAAAAGTCGTCACTACCTGACAGCTATCTTCTTAAGAGCATTTAAGGCAAATTGGGGCTTGTTATGTTGAAGCGTCATAATGTCATATGTTTTCCCTGAGTTCATGTTAATGAAAAGTAAATAGCTCAACTTCTGTCAGGGAGTCTCCTGACTACTTAAAAAAATAAAAATAAAAGTGATTTGAGACAAGCTCTGTGAGCAGTGGCAGCCATTGTAGAATTCCCCTTTTTGAACCTGAAGTCTGGCTGGGTTCTTTTGAAACAATAGCATATGTAGAGTGGAATTTGCAAATCGATGCCTGATGTGATGTTTTATGGTACACACTTTTTAATCAAAATCAAAAGTGGGATGTGGAAACTTTGATGAAAGAACACTAAAAAAGCGAGATTTTAATGAATGCAAAGGGATGGCTTATACTTTTGTTAAATCAGCATTTTATGTTAGGTTTTTACATTTGCTGTTTTAAACAAAAAGCTCTTTGCCAGAAAAGATCTACAATAGTGCTTGAAGAGTACTGGCCTGCTTTGGATAAATAGATACCTGTAGTAGTAGAGGCAAACACTGCTAAACCTCCAACAAAAGATTTGTTTGGCCACTCTTTGATTGACAAGTGACCTCTATAAATAAAAAATATGCAGGAAAAAAAAACACAGCAATGAGCAGAAAAGATTAACAGAAAAGTATCACTTAAACTAATTGGATGCTCTAAAAAAGTTTAAATGAAAAAGGCCAGAAAGAACTCAGCAACAACCATTTATCTAATTCTCTTGTCTGACCTTCTCACCCTTAGTTCCTCTAAGTGGCAAGAGAAGCTGTTAACACTGATACAACAAGGACTTTGCATTGTCATTGCCAAGTTACGTGCACCGCTGCATGTTAAAATGAGAATTACATGTACAGCTCAATTGTACGTGCACTTCAGTGCATAATGTACGTGTTATTTCAACCATGGGATGTTTCCCAACAGATGGAAATAGAGTCATATCAGCTTTTGCTTGAAAAAAAAAATGAGATTGAAAAATCTTATCGTCCTACAGAACTCGACATTGCCAAATGCAATGAATACTAAAATGTTGCAAAATAAATGTATGTAAATACTGTGACTTAAGAGTTCATCCCTGCCTTTATAAAGACAGAAGTACTTTAGAACTGTTAGGCACAGAGATCTCATCGCACTCTTTACTAGTCTTTTGGCACAGACTATCAACCAGGTAAAAGTTGCTTTCTTCTTACTTTATTTAATACAAAATCTTTGGCATATGTGACAAGCATTGGCATTGAATACATACTGTGAATTGTAGCCCTGTTATATTGTTGGATAATTATTGTGTTTGAGTGACACATGATGCGTTTTTGTTTTTCAGGATGAAGTGTGTTATGATCTTTCTTGTGTTGATGCTGGTCGTCCTCATGGCCGAACCCGGGGAGTGTGTGTTTGGCAGTCTGAAAGCCATGTGGAGAGGCGCCAAACAAGCAAGAAATGGTAAAGTCACACAAACCCCTTTCACACTGATGGCTCAATCAGGGTAATACCCAGATCCACTGTGTGTTTGAACCCCTTCTCTATCTACTCAGCTTCGCGACCCAGGTCACCAGGTGGGTTTGAACAGGGTAGACTAGGGTCGATTTCAATGTGAATTGCGCATGACCTGGGTCTCTAACAGCCGGGGCGGGACAAATTATGTGATTGGTTGGAAATTACAGTAGGGCAGTCATCACAGGTCGCTGCACACTTTGAAAAAAACACATCACTTTGTCTCAATGTGCTTTCCGCTGGGTTTTCACTAGCGATTGACTGATACAGCTTTTTCAAGACTGATACCAATTATTAGTAGTTAATGAAACCGATAACCGATATTTGGAACCAATATGCATTTACAGTAAAAATGAAAATCTTAAAATCAAAATTAAGATATTGGAATGTTACAAAGTCCAACACAAAACTTTGTTTAAATGCTTTAAGCAATTATTTAATAAATTTGAAACTTTCAACATAATACCCAGTAAAAGATAGTCAGATAGTGTTGTGGGGGGGGACATTAAGTCAGACTCGGTGGTGAGTGAAACCGAAGCAGAGGGACAGACACAGAGCTTTAGCAGAGCCAAAGTAGCACACTTTTTGATTAATTTACTTTATCGCTAATCAGGCAAATAAAACGCTGATACAGATAATCTGCAAACTGCCAAAAAACAGCCCGATAATCAGCCAGGATCGATAATCGGTCTATCCCTATCACCATAGACTGTATCTATATCACCCAGGTGATCTGTGGATTGTCATGACCAGGAACATACCCATGTAGACCCATGTTGGTTTGAATTTCCAAGATCAGACAACCCTAGCCCAACCCTGGTAGGTGGTGTGAAAGAGGTAACAGTGTGTTAACTCACAGTAAAGTCAGTAGATTTATGATATATGCTGACATAAAAAAGAACTAGAATAAAAACAATCAATATATCCACAGAATGTATGTATTCTTATATAAATGTAATACTGCAATCAACCCTAAAATGTTCAGTTTAAGTTAGGTCCCCAATGTCTTGGACATTATTTTTCCCAGTATGCATTGTTTTGATAATTCTGTAGGTGTTATAGCATTCATTGTTGGTTATTTGCAGGTGAAATATGTCAACACATCTAGGTTAAACATGGCTAAAACAAATGTTAATGTTTTCTGTGTTTGGACATGTTCTACATACTGATGAACTGTTGCACAAATACTATTGTTTTCTGTAAAGTATATAGGATTTTACCACTACACCATGCTGGTCACTGTTATACCTGTAAGCTGCATGTTTATAGTATAAGATGGGTGGCATTAAGGAGGGATTCTTGTTGTCACCATTTGATTTAAAATTGATTTTCCATCAAATGGAACAGGACAGAAAAGTAAATTGTGAATTGACTCAGAATCAGAGAAGATAAGAATCGTGATTATTTTGGTAATCAACTTGTTTCTCCTTGTCACCCCTAGAGATTTTATATTGTCTTTATTTCAGGGTGACGGTCAGCATTTGATATACGCAAAAAGAACAAAGCACCAGACTAAAAACAAGATAGAGAGAGTTTGATGATGTGATAAAACTCTAAAATGTGCTTGGCTGTCTTGTACTGAAACAGTGAAGTTAAAAACCACTGTGATGGGTTTGTTACAGTTTTTTTTATGAATTTTGAGTGTTGTTTTTTGTGAATAACCCGAGTCAATTATTGGCCAATGTCCTGTATGCATTTGTCATGTGCAAAGAGCAGCTGTGTGCTGAACAATCTTACAAGGACTTTGTGTGAATTGAGAATTTGTTTTTTTTATTATTATTAATGTACTTATTATTAAGGGAAGATTGCTAGATAGAGTCACTGTTTGCTGGCCGACTTTTTCATTTTGGAAATAATCAGTACAATAATGACCCACAAGAGCAACATAATGTATAGATTTTTTTTAAAGATGTTTTTTGGGGGGCATTTCAGCCTTTAATTGATAGGACAGCTAGATGTGAAAGGGGAGAGAAAGGGGGAAGACATGCAGGAAATTGTCACAGGTCGGACTCGAACCCTAGACCATCTGCGTCGAGGCATACGCCTCTATATGTGCGCCTGCTCTAACAACTGAGATCACCCGGCCACATGTACAGATTATTTTAAACATTAAATTGGGTTTAGTACTAAGATAATAAGATCATATTTCCATTTATTTGTCTGTTTAGAGTACAGACGCATGAGTGACATGGAGAAGATGAATAGAAGGTAAGGACTTCTAACTAGTAATGCTCTTAATTTCAAACAAGACTCTAACCCTAACCCTAACAGATACAGCTACAAATATGCACCAAATAACCTTTAACCATTAAAACATCTTAATTTCTTCTTCTAACTAGGTATGGACCTAACTGGCAGAATGGCGCAGGCAAACCCAACGAACAGGAGGGAAGTGAACCTTATCGACGCTGAATTGATACAAAAACACAGTTTTTGAGCTTTATAGTTTTGGGGGGAAATGCATTGCCCTTTAGATTCTATAGCTTTGTTCTTCGCAATGCATGCAACAAATGGATAAGCAAACCGGTAATCTGAGATGATATCTGGTTGATGAAGCAAAGATATATTTGGTTTTGAAACATGTGTAATGGCTCGCTATGGCATAGTGTCCTAATGAATAAAACTGCAAAGCAAAGTCAAACAAAGTCAGTTCCTGTGGTTTAATATATTACAATTTTCAATGATGCTAAAGAATTATATTTTTTTCATAGGAAAATGTTGGCAGATCTATAGGTAGCATTTGTGTCTCTTTTAAGCAGCATGAACCTCCAGTAAGTTTGTTTGTTTGTTTAACACAAAAAAAAGACATTTTCCCATATTTTCTTTTGTTATAGTATTACTTAATTCAGTAATGACAGCTATTACAAAGTAAAGTTCAAATTGCAGAGGCTAGGCCCTATTATTTTGCCAAAACTATACATATATTCACTATAACTACAACTGTTATTTTAATGTTAAAATGTAGACAATTGGACATTCTATTTGATAAGCTATACCAATAATTACTCTACAAATGCCATCACTACATTTTGTCTTCACAAAACAAAAACAAATACACAATGGGAGAAGACCCCTTACCTCTACACTTTCATTCTCCGTTCAAGTAGAAAGTAGAAATAGATAGTATATCATTATTTCCGTTGCAAACTAACTTCAATGAATTCACTTACAAATCATGAAAAAAAAGACACTCCCTGTAGCTCTAAACTTGACTTTTACATTTTTCCACATTATCAGAGTAATTCAGTGAGTAGCTGTCTGAACATCCATGGGCACATCACAAACAGGAACTGCTAATAGCTAATTCGGAAGACTTTGAATGGTGCCAATTTGCCAAACGAACAGTGTGTAGTTAAGTTTATGGTAGTCTGTACAGTCATGCCACATTTCCAGCCACAGGGCCATTAAAAACCAAAATAATGAGCTGAAAGATGCTAAAATGTTCCATAGAGTAATGCTGGCGTTTCTTTGTCTTTCACCAGATCAGTAAAACGCTCATATAGGTGGTTTTTGGTAGCACTAGGATTTGTTTAATTCAATAAGTAGCTCTAAAATCAATTTCTAATGAGATGTTCATGACAGCTGTGCCAACCGTCTGCCTCCTGCCTCTTCCCTACACTAGACCAGCTACTTTGGCTTCAGAGAGAGTCAAGGCAGGCTGACGTGTCACAGATAGGGATGATGGATCTCTCTCACTGTCGCCTGAAGACAACCTAAAGGGCATCATGGACCAACCCTGAAAATGACACCTGAATCTCAGCCCGTAGAATAAAACAAACACACACCAACTGAGCAAGCAAAGTTTGTTTTGGATGGATGGGGCTTCGCTTAAAACATATTGATTGGAAATGAGATGTGGTCAGAGGACGGATGAGGTTAGAAAGGAAGGTGTGTGTGTGTGTGTGTGTGTGTGTGTGTGTGTGTGTGTGTGTGTGTGTGTGAGAGACCAGGCTCAGTACAGTCTAACCCACCCACCCACCCACCCACACACACACACACAAACACACACAGATGGACAGAGGGTTGGATGGAATTGCATAGAAGTAAAGACAACCCACGACTCCCATTTTAGACTCGTGTTGTTTTTCTAGTCCTGTACTTATTATACAATAAAACAAACACACCAACCGAGCAAGCAAAGTTTCAAATTTGTTTTGGGCGGATGCGGCTTCACTAAAAACATATCGATTGGAAATGAGATGTGGTCAGAGGGCGGATGAGGTTAGAAAGGTGTGTGTGTGTGTGTGTGTGTGTGTGTGTGTGTGTGTGTGTCTGTCTGTCTGTCTGAGGGTCACCCATGTCATTGGCAGTGGTTGTTTACCTAGAGGCGATTGTTGGCCTCACACACAAGCCCTACCCAGACAGAGATGCTGTAAATAATAAAAGAGCTATGACAGAGGGCAGACACACACAAACACAGATCAGCATCAAGGTTAAAGATGGGGGTGGATGTAACGGGAGCGCTCTTTATCGACACGTCATTAATACAGGAGGAGGGAGGGGGTAGCGAGCGAGGATCCAGACATCTGCATATCAAATGCATGAGAGGTCTGTATGTCTCAATGGCAGTTCAGTCAATATGATTTCAGCCGACTCCCCCCCTCACTTACTCACATTACATTACTCTCAACATTCATATAAGCTGTTGACCCAATGGGTGAAGATCAGGTGTAATAACAATAATAATAATGTGGTTTTGAAAAACCCTTGACAAACAGATGCCTCATTGTTTTATGATTTTGTTCTAGTAGGACAGAAAATCCTGCAGATGTGACCACAGAAACGACCACACAATAAAATGAAATATGATGCCATCAAATTAACAATTTGGAGAAACATACATTTAGTAATATATTATGTAAATGTGTCTGCCCCATGATCCTACTACTCTTAATTAAATAAAATGTAATAGTTTCAGTCATTTATCGAGCAAAAAATGTCCTCAGGTTCCCACAAACATTGGGCCTCATTCACCAACCGTTCTTACGAAGAAATGTGTTCTTAAACCCCACTTACGCATTTTTTACGAGGATTCTGACATTCACTAATGTTTTCTTATCTTGGATTTGTTCTTAGCTAAGAACAAAATCTATGAACACTCAAGAGCACATTTGAGTGAGGACAATTTGCTCCAAATAACTGGTTACTGCATTTTATTTAATTCTACAGTCGTGTACAATGATAGTATTGTACTGTAATGTATTTATGATCATTTGTTGAAAAAAAAAATCATATTATGCAAAGAAACACTAACACTGCAATTTACATCAGCAATTAAACTGATTAAATCCTGCGTTACTTGGTGATTGATCGCGCTATTCATAGGGCCAAAATGGAGTGGTTTTTACTTTGTTACATTTTGCAGCATTTATCTATATTTTCTACTCCACTACATTTCGACAACGTTCCGTTACATTTTCTGATCAGTTTTTCCTCCTGATAAAACGTCTTTCTGACCGTCACACGTTTGTCTCACCAGTGAAGTTTGGTTGCCATAGATATATACACTATGTGGGCACCGCCGATCCTTCATCGGCTTCCAAGCCGGCTCAGGTGCTCCAGAGCCCAGGCGCAGCGCTGCTGACCCTCGGTAATACAGCCTCCGGTAAAAGTGAAAATGAAAACGTTTGTCTTTTATTATTCCAGTTTTTAAATCATAGTTGCCATCTATTTCTCTCCACAGCGTCATTTACTCCTCCGCCAGGCAGCGTAAGACGCGTTCATATCTTATTTATTTGGCTGGACCTCTTCACATCTGCCTCCCACACTTTATTTGCTTACGCTCCCATAGTTAAAGAAAATAAAACTGTCTTAAAATACATCCATGAATAAAACCAACCACATTCCGATTCTAACAACATATTTCCGTTTTATGCTGGTTAGGATAGGAACTTCTTTTAAAAGCCAGGCCTCGTTTGTGGTAGTGGACATCTTCTACTTTTACTAAAGTAAATATGTCTCTGGTTATTTGTACTTTTACTTAAGTACTGAGATTCAGTACTTCCTCCACCACTGCAATGTACAAGTCATCTGCGACTCCGACAGGAAATGTCATGTCCTTATATGGGAATTTGCGGGGCGTTTTCTTATGCTAATTAGGAACAACTGGCACACGATTTCAATTACGAAGACGTGGGATTCATCAACCCTAAGAACACAGGTGCGAACAATTCCGCTGTTTAAGAACACGTCATGAATCCGACGTAGACTTTTCTTAAGAACATATTTAAGAGAAAACTTAGGAAGATATTGGTGAATGAGGCCCATTGAGGATTTGATCCCTTTCTTTGTCATATTTTCTTAGTTAACTGAATATTTTGGAGGTTAAGAATGATGGAGAGAACAAGCAATTTTAAAGAGATGAGAAATCATGATTTTTCTCTATTGTTTGACTTTTGTTTTAGACAATAACCCACAGGTTAATCAATGAGACAAATCTGTATGTGCAGCCCATTATTCTAATTTCACAGAATCCTGCATTTAAATAAGACTGTTTCAAAATTAAAATGCCTTTTATTTCAAAGCAGTTTAATTAGAATCACAATGAAAAAAAACATAATGGTGAAAGAGGTCCTGTCCTGAAACAGCCTGTTAATTCACGCCTGCAGTGAGAAGTCAGACAGGGCAAACAAGAACAAAGGGTACCAGGTTGGCAACGAGGAATGTGGCTATGGGATCACTTTGTACAGCTCCAGCATCGGTGTGTGAGTGTGTGTGTCGGTGTTAAATGCACTGATCAATATGGTGGATGTCACCAATCTCCCAAGTAGTGACTGAATGTGGATACAATTCTCTCTCTCTCTCTCTCTCTCTCTCTCTCTCTCAACACAGAGCGGCAGAGAAATAGACAGTTTGACAGGTAGACAGATGACAAACAGACAGGGACATTAAAAACAGACCGGCAAATAGCCAGGAAAAAAAAAAACAGATATACACAGCGGATATCAATAAACATAAAAAAATATCCTATTGTGGCTCTTCAAATGTTTTTTTTTTTTTTTACATACTTTGAGGATTGAAAGAAAAACCGCTCACTTCATTATTTTCTTTTAGACACACTGATATTTTTGTATGAGCAATTTTGTTTTGTGTTTGTGTTTATGCATTGGAAACGGGAAAGACTTCTTTTGACGGGTTCTTCCCTTTCGTAAAGGAAAAACGGCATGTTAAGAATGTAAAGACAGTGGAAAGTTCTTTATCGACACGTGGTACAACATATCTTCTCGTTCTGCTGCTATTTAAAAATTACACAAGGAAGTAGATGAGCAAAACAAGGGAATACCTGCAGGACACAACTTCAAGGTGCGTTTTACTGAGTTAAAATTCAAACAAAGCTATGTTTTCTAATGACTGGTATTTGACATGCATCATAAAGATGTGCCCAGTGCACTGTGGCGCAAGAGTGTCTTTAGCGTTCGAAATTACTGTCTACTTCCACTTTTGTTTCGGAAAATTATGTGCAAAGCTGATGACAACATTCTCTGCAGTGACAAATATGAGTCATTGCTGTTTTGTTACATCCACTCTCAAGCCAAGTATAAGCAAAAGCCTCCTTGAGTTACAACACACACACACACACACACAAGCAGCCTCCCCACGCTGAGTAAATTCATTAAAAGTTGAAGGCTTGCTTTGATTCCGCTTTCTGGTTTGACTGAGCTTCATAAAATCTCTGCAGGAGGTCGGTGTATGCTGTCAGTTGTACTATACATGACCGAGTGAGCCAGCAGAGGGCTGTGTAATACTTCATGTGTATGGGAGTCTTTATGTCTGTTCACGTGGCACATCTAAAAAGACAGTTTAACACTCAACGCAACACATTAGCAGCAGGGTCAGTCCTCTGGTGCTCACACTGGAGAAAATATTAACTTGACCTGACGTCCTTTGGTTGAGCAGGTGTGCAGGTGAAACATGTGCCATCCCACCGCAGGTGTTCACAACTGCCCTGGATAAAATAAAAGCATATTTGTTCATTTAGACGGACAACCAGGAAACATTGAAGTATGACGTGTGTGGACAGGAGGTTGGAAACGGGTAATACGCTGTGTGGCCTCCAAATGATGCACACATGGACATGGAGCACAAGTCTATTGCACAGAAAATTTAACACAAATTTTGATAATAAATTAGCTATTAAAGTTATTTATCAAGTAAAGAAGCCAAACACTTGCCAATACTAGCTTCTAAAATGTAAAGTTTTATATCACTTTAAATTTAATATCTACAGGGTTTGGACTGTCAGTCCGACAAAGAGAGCAATTTCAAGATGTAGCTCTGGGTTTAGGGGAATTGTGTTTTACTATTTTCTTGGGCTGTAACAGTTTGTGTATTCATGCCAAACTGTCATGGTCCAGGGATCAAGGTCCGGTGCACGCAGCCGCACACAGAATCCTCTGTATGTAGATTGGTGCACGTAATGTGGAACCAAAGTTCACAAGTGCGAGTTCCACCCAGAAATGTTTTCCGTTAGAATCATGTGCTCAGGTTATCACAACAAACTGATTGGCGTGTGAGTCAGTCACACTGTGCCGAGCGCAAATGAAATGCCAGAGCTGAATGACCCGGCTACCGGTTCCCAGTCTGCTACTACACCAACGGAGAGAGAGTTGTGTAAAGAACATAGGCGTAATTTGTGGGGGGGATGTGGGGTTACAACCAATTTTTACAATAATAAAAACTGGGCTTTTTTTGGGACGTTTTTGTCGCATTTTTTATGTTTTTGTAGCTTTTTCCAACATTTTTGCCAAAGTTTTATTATGTTTTTGGTGCTTATTTTGGTGTTTTTGTCGCATTTTTCAACAAAAAAGTTACACAATTCTTTTGACGTTTTTGTCGCCTTTTACAAGGTTTTTTTGGACAAATTATTTCAACGTTTTTGTTGCCTTTCTGGAGTTTTTTTTTTCCAAAGTCTTTTTTTTTTTTTTTTACAATATTTTTGAGGTTTTTGTCGCCTGTTTTGAGTGTTTTTTTTCCAAAGTTTTTGTTGCTTTTTCTGACATTTTTGTCATTTTTCCCCACATTTTTTTTTCAACGTTTTTTTTCGCTTTTTTAAATACATGCAGACATGTCCCGGGACCTCCCTAGATAGTTGGAGATCTCATTCCCCCCCAATGTTGAACCCAAAGTTACGCCCTTGGTAAAGACGAGGAAGGTGTGTCGGCATTGCTTCACTGTTGGTATGTGAATGGAAACACATCCAACATGCTAACACTCACTTGACGGCATCAACTAGATGTACATTTTACTGCTTAATACACACACAACAGTTCAAACTGATGCAGCGTTAACCATTATTAAAAAAAACAAATAAATAATATATTTGGAGCCCAACAGTATGCAGCCCTCCTTTATGCCCTGCGTTTGAAATTAACCATTATTACCAAGAATGTAAAGTGGCCCCAGTTAAATGATAGAGTAATAGTAGAGACACACTAAGCAGACAGAGAGAACAAACTCCTTTTCTTCTGCCAATCGACCAAATCCATACAGAGAGAGAAAGAACTGTCTGCTCGGATCAAAGTGTAACAGAAGCCCGATGCTTGGTAACAGAGAAAAAGCTGTGATCGCAGTGTCATGCAGGCTGATCTTATTATAAACCTCATTACGTGTAGCAAACGCCACATGGCAGATTCTTTAATCCAAAGCTCATAAAATGAGAGACAGTCACAAATCGGGGTTAAGACCTGCGGCTTGACACCGCAGGATTAAACCTATGAAGCATGGCAATCATGACATGACCACCCCTTTGTTGAATTAAAACAATCTAACTCAGGCATTTATCCCACTTAGTTAACAGCTACTCAGGAAGAGGTCTGCTGGTGGGTTTCCCTATGATTACTTATGTATCCTGTATTGCATTTCTACTGTACTTCTATAATGCATCTCAAATGCGTAATGACATGAACTAATTAGGGATTTTAAAACTATGTAGCAGATTTGGCACACTTGTACACTGGAGTGAAGGATTTAGACAGCAAGTTACAGTAAAACAGAATGACCTTTTTGGGTACATAACAGTAAATGCAGACAAATTATACAAGTGCAAAGAGACAAACGGAAAGACTTGAGAAAATGGTTTTGGCCTGAAAAAGACATCAAGGGGCTCCGACACTTGACCTTTTCAGAGAGCTGCCTCTAAATGGGTACAGCTGGCTGTGAACTGGTAACACAGGGCTGCTCCTCCTGGTGTATCCAAACAATGGGCTTCATTTAATAATAGCTCTGTGTGTGAGGACTGCAAGTTCAGGACAGCAAGTTCAAGATGAGGTATGGCAGTGATGGAAGAAGTACTCAGATCTTTTACTTGAAGAGAACTTTACACTGTGCTGCAGGGATGTACAGGTATAGACCCCTATTCACTTTTTTCTGTGGGCGGAGCTTATGTGGAGGCAGAACAATTCCCCTGGCCACTTTACTAACGGTAGTTTATTTATTTTTTTAAGATTTTGTTTTGGGCATTATAGGCCTTTATGTGATAGGACAGCTGAACACATGAAATGGAATGAATTTTTTGCTTGATTTAGCGTCACAAAATGCCTCTAGCTGGGTGTTGATTTGACATACAAAACTGTTTCTAACCATTTGTTAGATTAAAAGCCTGTGGAATGAGCACATTTGTAATTTATGTTTTAGTTCTTTTCATACTGCTCAATATGGTCACTGAGTATTTTGTGAAGAACACTAGTGCTGATTTAGCTGTGACAAATTGTGTCATCTTGTAAAATAAATTGTAATGTATGGGTTGCTTCCTTCAATGTCCACATTTCTAGCCTAAATATGGTACATCATGATGGATTTTTAAAACACCTACAAAAAGAAATTCAGCCATCTTTTGCCCATTTTTGAAGGAAAACTCAATGATGGTGACATAAATGTACGCCTTTCAGAAAACTAAAATAAGCTACAGACTTTAACATTAATAAATCCCATTTAACCCTTGAAATGCAGTCAGTACATAGAAAATCAGCTGTACCTACAGTATGAGGTGAGGGAACGCTGTCACCACAAAAAAGCCAGCTATTCAACACTGAACAGTTTCCAAAATATTCAGAACATGGATGAATGGAAAGGACAGATTTCCTTTTGCTCTCTTCATTTTCCCCTCACCGTAAGCTGAGACCTGTGGGTTGTGGGGGCCAATATTAGTTAAGTATTTATTTACAGATCCTGGCAGAGCTGTCCTGTGAATAATTCATCTTCCATGCTCGGAGGAGTCTGTTGACAAGACAGCCTGACGCAGGAGAAAGGAAATCAATGCAGCTATGATGGGCAGCAGACTCCTGCATATCTGCTTCTGACCTGAACCTAGCTATATATGTGTGCGTGCATGCGTGCGTGTGTGTGTAGTTACAGTAGTTACAATACCGCCCTATGTAAAGTGATCAGGTCTTGATCTGCTGATCTGAGCGAAACAGTGTAGGTCGAGGGCAGACATGCCTCAGGGAAATGTCATCTTCACATTCCTCCTGTTATACGCTGTAGAGAGTAACTCTAGCATGCTGCTATACCTGAACCCCGCGTTACAGACAGCAAAAGGCTGATGTGGTGTACCAACCACTTAACTGTAAATTGAATAGATCTGATAATGTGACTAGTATTTATGCAGTGCACACTTACATTTATAGTTTCTACATACAAACAATAAGAAGACTCAGAACCACAGAAGACATTACACAACTTCCACAGGCTGAGGACTTACCATAGTAAACTAATCTTTATGTGTACAATAAAATGTGTGGAGTGCACATACTGTATAATCAACTGACTTCTTTTAAGTGATGCTGCCTCGTTCCCAGATCTCAGACACAGTTATATTGTACGTAGTGTAGGCCTACGTACTACATACAGAATGTGGAGACTATGCCCCCGAAAACAACAACAGTATAGGCCGTTTCAGCAAGAGCCTCCAAAAAATGAGATGTTTACATTCAAGTGACACAGCCCTCCAGTGGTTGTAATAATTATGACAGGAGACATTGTTTCCCGTTTCCTACCGACAGTCAATGTTGTTTTGTTTGTAAGCATGACTACCCAAAAATACTTTTTCCCATAGACTTACATGGCAAACGAGACATCTGTAAATAAGTGGACACACACACACACAATTAACTCGTTTCACTATCAGAATTTGATCCATTCGTCCCCATTCAAGTTAGCGGAGCACTAAACCAGAAGTAGCCTGCTCTATCATCCAGGTAATTTTATAAGGAAGGAAGTTGAGTTTTTTTGGCTTCATGTGCCACTGAGCAACTCTCATAGGAATGAATGGGGCTCCGCCAAGAACGCTGTATCCAGTTTTGTTTTATACATCCATGATTATTGTAACCATGACAATCAAGGTCCCCTAACCTTAAAAGAATAGTGATTTCAACCCAAATCACAAATCCTCCCTACACTGAACAAAGTGCTTATTTTAATTCAAACCATGAACTTTTACTAAATATAACCAAACCTTAACTATAACATTGACCCATTATAAAATAGATAGATTTTTCAGCAGTGGATTGTAATGATTTTGTAAGGTACAGACACATTATGCTGTCCTACTGATAAGGGTGTCAGACGTGAAAACACTTTAAAACATTTCTAAATGCTCCGTGTCGTTCTAGAGGACGAGGACAAACGGCATATTTTGTCATTTAATTTAAAAGACTTGTTGAGAATAGGCAGTATGTTTTAGTTGATCATGAAGATAGATGAAAGTAGTGCAGTGAAAAGACCAGTTTGGAGTACCCCACTTTTCTCTGTCCTCCTCACTTTACTCCCTTATTGAATCTGCAACCACTCCTTTCTACTACTGTTTCCTATTTAACATCACTCACCCTCACCCTCTCTCTCTCTTCCTCTCGCTGTCCTCCCATCCTTTATATCTCCTCGAGTAGAATGAAGACAAACTGTGAAGAGATAATTGGACGCTAACATGAGTCAGAGCGAGATGAATGAAGACAGATGACAAGCCTTTTTTCGAGGATGTATTTGCTCCTCACAGGCAAATTCAACAATACAGCGAGTAAGATGCCTTTGGGTTTTCAGTTCATTGATGTGAGTAACAACAGTAAATACCTTAATTGAAGAAGTCTCTTTATTCTACTTAAAACATAAAATGCTTCTTGTCCCCCTTGCTTGTGCCTATACCAGGTTTCTGTCCATTAAAACTACATTATTTTGTTAGGTTACGGGTTAAGACGGTTACATCCACTGCTTAGGAGTGGCTCTGTTCTGATACGTATTGGATTTAGGGAGCATTTCTAAAAAATAATGAATATTTTTGTCTATATAAAACAGCTCATAATCTCCTTTCTGGTCCATAAAAATGTTGATCAGGTTGTTATGTCAGCCCTATCCCTAAAAAAAGACCAGCAGCACAGGAAGTGTTTGTATTTTTCCAAATCAAAAGACAAAGACCATACAGGTAGTATCACACTTCCCTACACGGCACCTGTTTCATGGTTTGAAAGGGCTGATTGAAATAATCAGCATGCTTCCACACAGCCCTCCCTAACAACTCGAAAATGATGTTCCAAATACAGCAAAGATGCCAATTACCTCTCACCGTTGGAGAGGTAATTGCAGTGTGTGGAAAGTTTGGGCAGTTGTAATGTGACACTCTTCCCATGCTTCCCTGCCAGTTAACACTCTCCTGCAATTAATCACAGATCACTTTACAGCTGCTAGAACAAGAGGAAACTCCAACAATTCATTCGTACGTGTTCTCATCCACTTGTTGGTCAAACAGACACCATATAGTTTTAATCAGAGTTATAGTTTTAACAGCTGCACTGTTATATCAGCAAAGTGGTTCTTTAGGGATCCATAATGGACAAAACATCAACATCAAAAAATGTCCAAGCAGCAAAATAAGCATTTTAAATAACTGCACTGAGTCTGAAACAAGTCTGAATGCAAGTGGCAAGAACACAATGAAATATCTGATAAATGGGTTAATTCAAAACTGCATTTAGATTACATTTTTATACAAATTAAAGACATCGCATGGGCCTTTTGATTAATCAATTCACCCATGCTTGAGGACCTTTGCATACTATAAAATAGGCGTCATCCCGTAAATTGTTAAGACGTAATAAACAAAAGAGGAGAATATTGCACACAAAAAGTTGAGTCAACAGAAAAAAAGAGACGGTGTAAGAAAAAGTTGTACAGACGGAAAAATGTTGTCAGTCAGTCGGACGGTGTTTGGTGTTTTAAGCCCCCAACGTCGCCTTCCAAGCAGCGCGGCAATGGTTATGTTTAGGGTTAAGGTTAGCTGTCTGGAAGGCGACGTTGGAGGCTTAAAACACCATCGAGCCAATCAGACACACACACACACACACACACACCCACCATACATGACAGCTGCGCCAACCGTCTGCCTCCTGCCTCTTCCCTACACTAGACCAGCTACTTTGGCTTCTGAGAGAGTCAAGGCAGGCTGACGTGTCACAGATAGGGATGATGGATCTCTCTCACTGTCGCCTGAAGACAACCTAAAAGGCATCATGGACCAACCCTGACACCTGAATCTCAGCCCGTAGAATAAAACAAACACACACCAACCAAGCAAGCAAAGTTTGTTGTGGGTGGATGGAACTTCGCTTAAAACATATTGATTGGAAATGAGATGTGGTCAGAGGACGGATGAGGTTAGAAAGGTGTGTGAACGCACGCACGCACACACACACAAGCTTGTGCGTGTGTGCGTTTGAGAGACAGAAGTCGGTGTGAGTGACGGCAACTAATGCAGAACAGCTTTTAGACAGAACTAAGCCTGGTCTCTCTCTCTCTCTCTCTCACACACACACACACACACACACACACACACACACACACACACACCTTTCTAACCTCATCCGTCCTCTGACCACATCGCATTTCCAATCAATATGTTTTAAGCGAAGTTCCATCCATATATGTATGTTGGTCAGAAGAGACAGAGATGGAAAAACAAATAAGAAAACCAGCAACCAGCTTCTGAGATCCAACAATTCAGACTTTTTTGGAGGCATAAAAAGCAGGGAGAAACCCTAATGAGATTGGTTTAAAGAAACGAGATTGTGTAGCAGAAAAAGAGCAATACTGATGGAATTGACAGGTGACACATAAAAGATGAATGAAAAGGCTACAAGGGATTCCTAAGGAAATGACAGGAATGAATTATTAGGCAGGAGGGGAAAAAGATGAAAAACGATAACATTTTCCAATCCTTGTGCCAGCTGTAACGTGTTCTCGAGTCACGGCATGCAAAAATGTGGCTGCTTATAGGTGCACAATTTGTATTTAATTTGTAGAAATCAAAACAAATGAGCAGCACACTGCACAGGAGACATAGGGATACAGGAAATGACAGGGAAAGAGCAAACTAACCAAGCAAGGTCTTGTAGTAACCTGCTTTTAAGTCATTTTATATAGGGCTGGGTACAGAATTCAATACTTTTTAGGCACCGACCGAATTGCCTCCTTAGTATCGAGTAAAAAAAAGGTCTTGTCATTCAATACCAAATTTCAATACCTAAGGAGTAAATCTCATCAGCGTTAGTGAGCCAATTAGCACGCAGCATGTTTCTACCAAGATATGATAATGCTGGCCATTGGCTGTCTAACGTAACTTAACACATTGTAGAGACACGGAGGAAAAACTCAACGTTCAGAGACGGCTCACGTAGAAGGAGCTGAAAAAATAAATAAATAAAAGATGTGTGCTGTAATGTGTAACTTCTTTTTATTAAAATGGATTTTATAAAATTGGTTCTCTATTGACAAGCACAGTTCAGAAATGTTTTCAGTTGTACAACTAGATAAGAAAATGGGGAGAAATCACACAGCAGCTGTTGATTTTACTACCACAGTACCTTTAAATAAATGAAAAGATTGTTTAAAAAAAAAGGTTACATATAAAGCTACAGCCAGCAGGTTAGCATAGCTTGGCACAAAGACTGGTAAAAAGCAAGCTTCATTTCCCTACATGTCAACATAATTCTTTAACATCTGGTTCTAGACCACTGAATCAGAATAAGAATAAGCACTGCATAAGAATGAGTATGTGATCTTCGTATTAGCTACCTTAGCTACATTGCAACAGAAACATTTTACAAATATTACCGCAGCTTTCATATAGACTTAAAATGACGTATACTGGACGAATACATCACTCGCTACTGGTTAGGGCAAAACAAAAATTATGATTAAATGAAGTGAAATGGAAAGGTTAAGTCTGATTATCAGGCAAATTCACATTCAATTTTGTGTTACCGTACATACTGCTTTAAATCAGATTTTCATCTTTTATTCAATATTGAAAATATACACTTAATTCAGCTTAGCGTTAGTCATACGCCCGCTGATTGAATTATCATTCCTATCAGACACACACCAATCACAGCCACATCATTTTAACATCAAGGTGGTCCTTTTAAAATACTCCCTCCTCACTGGTCCCTGCTAAACTAGTCTATATACACAACATTCCACTTCCGGGATTGCTCCGGTGCCACCAGAAATTCCGCCGGATATCCCTCATTTAGGCTGGATGTCCGTTACCTTCCTCTTTCTTTGTGTTGGCATTTTAAACTCTGGTGGATTTATGACAATTATGGTTAACTGCTCCTCAGATCTCTGCAGGGTAAATCCAGACAGTTAGCTGGACTGTCTGTCCAATCTGAGTTTTCTGTTGCACGACTAAAACAACCTTTGAACGTACACATGTTCCACCAAAACAAGTTCCTTCCCGAGGCTATGTTGCAGCAGCACCGTGGCTCCGTCCGGCGCTTAGCGCCACCCAAGACGATTGTGATTGGTTTAGAGAAATGCCAATAAACCAGAGCACATTTTTCTACCATCCTGGAATGCCTTCCTCCTCAGTGCTGTGGAGGAAGGTCTGGCAAAGCGAGACCACTGCTACACTGACGCTGCTTCACTCCCTGCTGCTGGCAGCGCTTTGCCTCCACCAACCCAGCCTCCACCTTCCTAGTTCAGAGTCCTAACATGAATCAAAGTTTTAAATGGTTTTTAATGTCTTTCTTTTGGCTCACTCTTTTATATCCAATGGGGTTTTCTGCATAGCGCTTCCTGTTTCAGCTCAGCATGCTGCTCGGCTGGTCCAGGGAGTTTTATCAAGAGCGGAGCGATCAGCGCCAAGCATAACTGCATTTCCATTCGTCCCAATAAATTGTTAAATCTATGACGAGCGTTCCTGACTTAACAAATAATAAGTCCCAACTGAGGCCAACTGAAGAAGCACAAATGTTGGTGGCACCAGGTCAAACGTAATGCTGAATATGTCACAATACCTCCACTGTCACACCAATCGGCATATGCAATCGCTGCAATCGAGTCATGCTATTGTTGGAATGAGTTAAGGTAATGCTGCATGATGTGTATTATAAAAGCACTGTACTAAAAAATGCCAGTGAGTGGAGATCTCCCTAAAAAAAAGGAATGGCTTTTTCAATTATTTTCTGAAGAATGCAGTGTGGCGTAGACAGAGGAACTAAAGGAGAGGAAAGAGACAATCCATCAAATAGACAGTCTGCACAGTCAGTGCAAAAGAAAAAAAAATCTAAAAAGGAATGGGAAGCACCTCATACGAGTCTCAACACCTTGCTACAAGCAGATCTTAATATGCTAAATGTGTCACAATTTACAAGGCGATGAATGGTAACATATAGGGAGACACCTCACAGGGAAAAATGTATATTTAAATCCTTTTTCTACAAACACCTGCAAACGTAAGATCACAAATCATTTCTCTTATCATGTCCCCATCTTTGCTCATTGCTGTGCATTTCCAGAACTACACATGTCCAACAGTAACGCATTCCCTTATGCATGTATGCACACCGATACAGTACATGGAATGCTTACAAATTACAGTGCATTACTTTCGTAGCTTTTTTGTACGAATGGTTCATGATAACAGCCTGCTCAAAAACTTTGTTCTTCCTCCATGTACTTTAGGATTTTTTTTAAAATAAAAAAACTGTTTTTGCACACGAGATAAAGACCCAACAGAGTCCCACTTGTGTTACTGTATGTCAATTAAAACATTAAGATAAAAACATGTGAAGAAGCATTGCCTGAAAACAGTTGAGATTTCAAAAGCCTTTCCACAATTTTTGCTTTCAAGGAGTAGAAAGTTTTACTTTAGCTGTGTATGAACCTGTTTTCTTCTTTGCAGAACATTTACATTTCTTTGTCACTCATGCCTTTATGGGAGTTCAGCAATGGTCAACCAATAAGACGTTCTGGGGACTTACAGTCAATTTCTTTTTTCTTATTTTGAACTTTTTTTTTCAGTTTTCTCTTCTAAATAAAAAACATTTTAGTTTACTGTCACGTAAGAGAATATTATATAAAGTAACCAAAATAGTTGTGAATAAATTTTCTGTAGATCAAGCATGACTAATTAACTCATTATTTTTATGCATTTTTGTTAGTCCTGTATAACATATCAAATACTGTCCTTACAAAATTAAAATCAAAAGTAGAAAAGGACAGGTAGAAAGGACATATAATCTGATTTAAGGTGTAAAATTAACAATAATCCTCATCAGGTGTATGGAATACGAAGCAGACCGATCCCTAGAGGGCAGTTTAATTAGTTCCCCCTGTAATTTAAAGCCACACTAATGTCCTTTTTTAACATTATGAATCCACAAGGGATGTGGGCGCATTAGCTGGTGTTAGCGGTTACCCTTTAGAGCAACATCCAAATCAGTGGCCTAATTGTCTGGCTATAGTTTGACTATAGTAGCTCTATTAATCTGTCTGATGATTGATGGTCCTACCTAGGACCATCAATCATCAGAGCTGCTGAACGCTCATTCATAAAAGAGCTGCTCAGGTCGCCTCTGCAGCCCCAACAACATGATGTATTAATTAGGTACTGTACGTTAACCAGTTTCCCTTAAATTACTTGACATTAAAGATGGTGTGTTTGTGTGTGTGTGTGTGTGTGTGTGTGTGTGTGTGTGTGTGTGTGTGTGTGTGTGTGTGTGTTGCTGAATGGCTTGAAATTTGAAATCAAGTAGAATGGATAACATGAAAATGTAGTACAAGAGGGGCATTATGGTTGTAAATTGCAACATTTCTTTTCATTACTGAAGACAGTTGTAGCACACTTATATAAACTTACATAAACTTATAATAAATGTGAGTAAAGGTATGGTGCTGTACACCCAACTGACAAGCAGACGGTGTGTGTGTGTGTGTGTGTGTGTTTAATGGCTAAATGCTAAAGGTACACTGGTTGAGAGCAGTTTTGTATGGAAGAGGAGGACCACATGTGAAAAAATGTATTTGAGTTCTGAGTTCAAAGTCAGAATTCTAACTTTTTTCTAAAGTCTTAAAAAACTTTTTTTTTAAGTAAAAAAAAAAAAAAAAGAAGTCAGGATTGTGAGATTAAAGTCAGAACTTTATTCTCAGAATTCTGACTTTAAACTCAGAACTCATAAAATGTTTTCACATGTGGCCCTAATCCTCCTCCGTACTTTTGAGATGAACTATGCATTTGTCATTGGGCTGGCCAATATATCTATATAATATTGACATCGATATGAGACTAGATATCGTCTTAAATTTTGGATATCGTAACATTGTGATATGACACAAGTGTCGTCTTTTACTGGTTTTAAAGGCTACATTACAATAAAATGATGTAATTTTCTGAATTTATCAGACTGCATTAGCTGTTCTATTATTTGCCTTTACCCACTTAGTCCTTATATCTACTATTAATGATGATTATATATCAAAAATGTCATTGTGTAAATGTTTTGTGAAAGCACCAATAATCAACCCCACAATATCAACATTGTATTTGGTAAAACAAATATTGTGATATTTGATTTTCGCCCAGCTCTAATTTGTCATAAAAAAAATAATCCTACAGAAAGTCGTTTGAAAGACGAAACTACTCAATTCCACGTCACCTGAAACAAAAAAGGAAAAAATCTAAACTTATTTCTCATAAAATCACACATTTCACCATTATGAAGGAAGTGAGGAAAGTGGATGGATTCACTCACTTGCATACATGCACATCCATCAGAGCAGCAGCCACCACAATGCCTGCCCATGCAGTCTTTATTGTACATTTCATCCTTTTAATAACATCTGATGTCTTTTGTGCTGCCAGTTTTGAGGACACTAAAAAAGAATATTTGGGCAATTTGTCTGCAGTGCATACAATTGGTGCCCTGTCTTATGGACCAGAAAGGCTAAACTACCTTTTCTGATCCATCAGACAGTGCACCAATTGTAGGCATCTGACTATAATGTCCTCTAGCAATGCAGGGACACATTGGTTTCAGCGGTCTGGGGAGGGCAAACATGCTACATGCTGGAGGGGACAGTGCCATCAATCAACACATAATCGGAGAAGGCATACTGTCAATGTCAAAAGAGAAATAAACAAGACAGCCAGGATGATTTAGCAAATATTCTTTAATAAACTGAAACAACAGCAGGACTCTGAGATGAATCCGCTCAGTTGATTTATCAGACGCTACCAACACAAATCAGACTTTAGTGGACGCTGTCAGTGTGCAAGACAGTTAGTGACCAAGTAATTGTGACCCAAAAGACATTTGAGTGACAGAAATAGAGAGCGGGAGAGGTTGTTAGGACAAAGAAAATGGAAAAATGAAGCTAAACCAACCTGAGGGGACGTGCAACCTTCACCACTTCTATTTTAAAAAGACAGCAGCTGCAGCCTTTAGTCATTACTGTGGAAATGAGAACATGCCCTTTACATTTGGATATGCATACCCTGTACATAATGCAACCGTTTCTCCAAAAAGTTATCTTTATATACAACTACATAAGTTTATGAAAAAAAGTACTACCTCCCAGATTAATCAATAAAGCATTTCATATCAAACATACAGTAGCAGCAAAAAGAAAAACTACCAGGTGCTGCAGTTGTGAAGTACTGTACTAAACTCTTGAAGTCAACTATAGAAAAAGGGAAGCCACTAGGGCTTGCATCGTGCTAAGGATGGAGTCAAAATGCCTTTATTGGTTTAGGGCAGCGATCTTCAACAGGGGGTCTGTGAACCCTAGGGGGTCCTCAGAGTTACTGCAGGGGGGCTGCCAAATTATTGTTTGATATACAGTATATTATTTGAAAATATTCTTTTCCAAAAATTAAGATATATAGTGGGGAGAACAAGTATTTGATACACTGCCGATTTCGCAGGTTTTCCTACTTACAAAGCATGTAGAGGTCTGTAATTTTTATTATAGGTACACTTCAACTGTGAGAGACGGAATCTAAAACAAAAATCCAGAAAATCACATTGTATGATTTTTAAATAATTAATTTGCATTTTATTGCATGACATACGTATTTGATCACCTACCAACCAGTAAGAATTCCGTCTCTCACAGACCTGTTAGTTTTTCTTTAAGAAGCCCTCCTGTTCTCCACTCATTACCTGTATTAACTGCACCTGTTTGAACTTGTTACCTGTATAAAAGACACCTGTCCACACACTCAAACAGACTCCAACCTCTCCACAATGGCCAAGACCAGACAGCTGTGTAAGGACATCAGGGATAAAATTGTAGACCTGCACAAGGCTGGGATGGGGTACAGGTCAATAGGCAAGCAGCATGGTGAGAAGGCAACAACTGTTGGCGCAATTATTAGAAAATGAAAGAAGTTCAAGATGACGGTCAATCTCCCTCGGTCTGGTGCTCCATGCAAGATCTCACTTCGTGGGGCATCAGTGATCATGAGGAAGGTGAGGGATCAGCCCAGAACTACACGGCAGGACCTGGTCAATGACCTGAAGAGAGCTGGGACCACAGTCTCAAAGAAAACCATTACCGGCAATTTCCACTGGATGTGTAACGGCTGCAGATCCACTCTGGAATGTCGGCGGAGTCATTAGGTTTCCATTAAAGTCAATGTGTGTATTTCCACTGACTGCGGAACGGCTGCGTTCCGACTGCGTCCCAGCTCCGGCGGTCTGCAGCCCTCCGGAGCAGATACGCAGAGCTTCTATTTTTGCCAGATGCCGGAGAGCTCCGCAGCAATTCAGCACACGGCAGATAGTGCGGGACAGGAAGTCGAGCACCGAAACGAAATAAAAATCCGGTTAATTTTCAAAATAAAATACACCGTGCTCACGGCGGATCATATTTCCCTGCACTACACCTTGAAAACACAGCACAGAGTTGTTTCCCCTCTACTCCTCTGGATGGAAACAAACTGTTGTTGGTTTTGTGGTTCTATTCTATGTAAATTCGCGAGATATTGTGGGTCCTCATGACTACAGCTGTCAGTCATGGCCGCAGCCGTGCTGCAACAAATCCAGACCTAGTGGGTATTGACGTACGGCGGCGCACGCAGCCGTTCTGCAGCGGAGCCGGTCCGCAGACGTTCTGCATTCAGTGGAAATCCGGAGTTAGTAACACACTACGCCGTCATGGATTAAAATTTGTTTTTAATTTACACAACATTGATGATACACTTTGTTAGTAAGGTAGCCACTATGGTAGCCACTAGCCATCCAGAGATACAGTTTACAGTAAAGGACTTTTGCCTTCCACATGAATGCATTAAAACATTATGTATACATATCTATTTATCTATTATATGAATATCCATACATCCATTTTCATCCATCTGGCCCAGTTTAATATGCAACCAAATTTTTATATAATGTACTGAATGTAGTAAGGGGTCCCTGCTCTGTCTCTTTCAGCTAAGGGGTCCTTGGCCTAAAAACCCTGGTTTAGGGCATATAAAAGTTAATAAAATATCTCAAAAAGGAGAACGCCGACCGGTTTCGACCACACAGGGTCTTCCTCAGGGCTTGAGTGGAGAGAGGAGTCAACCAGATTAGAAAGTCATGATTCTTTATATAGGCATACTGTTTCAGCAATTAATTTGGTCCTCCAACATGCCACGCTGCATAAAGCCATGTATTTTCTTTTGATGGACTCAAGCCAGAGTTAAGCTTATTGCAAGGGGTTAACAGTAAAACGCATACATTGTGTTGTCGACAAAGATAACGTATGTATCAAAATAATTGTATTAATTATTTTCTGGCTTTTCAAAGCTTTCAACCCAATCTTACTTCTTCAGCAAATGGGGCTGGCTGCAGTTAGGATCTTTGTTGACATGAAATGAATGTAAGGGATGTCTGATACTGCAATGCCATTAGTGAATAAGTTAGAAGAAGGGATTTAAATTGAGGTTAAAATAGTTATATAAGAGAAACTTTTGCTAAAAAAAAGAAAACTTCTTTGCATGAGTTGACAACTTAACCGGCAAGTAAGATTAAACTAGCACTGCCACTTAATTCTACAACAGCTGTGTGTTTGCGTGCCTATTTGGAATATGAATATGAATTTGCCTTATCTTCATATTTTAAGTACTGGGTATCTGGAAGCTGCCCAGTACAACCAGCTTCAAACTGTTGGCTGCCGAGCAGCTCTGCTAAGGTGGGGATTAAATGTCCTGCATCAATGCACACTGATATTGCCAACATTGTGCAGGAAGTGACCAATTTCCCCACTCAGCTTTTCCCAACTGGACAGAATTATGACTTTCTGGTCTTAAGATCACATCTGAACTCCAGATCACTGCTCCTCATTACCAATCCGTAATCTTTCCTCTCAAACAGGTGTTCCAACCAGCTTGGATTCAGGAGAATAGTGGATAAAGATGTCTGAAGCGTTCCACTGTGCAGTATTTTCTTTCTGGCTAGAGTGGATGTTGACTTTCACATCTGCTGAAGCGTGGAATGAGTGGAGAAAAAAAACTAATGAAGTCAGACCAGAGGGTAAAGCTCCACGTTTAGAGGAACTGGTGGCCACACAAAGTACAAATTAAGGCCCTGTTTACACGAATACGCTCGCGGGTGAAAACGACAAAATATTTTATCAGATGTGCCTTTCGTTTAGACGGCAACAGCATTTTTGGGGCTTAAAAACGCAAAAAAGTGAAACCTTTAAACCGTCTAAAGGGTAAAAACACACTGTGCAAGTGTGTTTGTGTTTGTGTCTGTGTGTCTGTGTGTGTGTGTGTGTGTGTGTGTGTGTGTGTGTGTGTGTGTGTGTGTGTGTGTGTGTGTGTGTGTGTGTGTGCGCGTGCACCGTGTGCGTGCCGCGTGTGCCACGTGTGTGCCACGTGTGTGTCTGTGTGTGCATTGTTTGGAGCAATAACTCCACCTCCTCGTCTGTCCAGACAAAATTGTCAGCTTTTGTTGTTCGCTTCACGCTACTAGGGAGAGAAGAGGGAGAGATGAGGAGGAGAGGGAGACAAGTAGAAGGAAGGTTCTACGCAGGCGCGCAGACTTGGTGGATCGCATTTCACACACTTTTTTGTCTAAACGCGGAATAAAAAGTGAGAACGCAACGCCACTTTTGCGTTTTCTCTTCAGATCATTTCCGTCTAAACATAGCCTAAGATACAGGTTACATTTTTAAATTTGTAATTACTGGCTTTAATTTAAGCCACAGCCAGTGTGAGAATATACTTAGTGTGGATTTAACATTCTTCCATTTCTTTAAGTGTTTCTCTGCACAAAACTTCTGCTTCTCTACTTTCAGGGTGTGTTTGTATACATAAATCTATGCTAACTGTGTCCCAAAAGAATACTGTGTATCCAAATAACCTCCCTCCATCCCCACATCCAGGCACACTGAGCTTAAGACTAATCTGATAAAAGCCGACTTTGTCATTAAACAATAATCAAATACCTTTTCAGCCAGTGCCTCCAAATGATTTAAGTCTCTGGAAATTGAATGAGATATATCATTGGCAGAGTCTGGTTTGCTGAATGTGCAGTGATAGCGGTCACTCTGACAGTGATCCCACTGTGCAAAATCGTTGGTTGTGGACGTTAGAAAAGGCATTTATTAATGTGACAATGATTATGAAACTGTGGAGTCACCTAACACCACAATTGGGTACCCTGCCAACTTATGATGTTTGAACTGGCATTCCGTTGTTTAAAGATTTCTTTAACTTAGACTTTTTTTTTTTTTTACATTTTAGAAAGATCTAAAGCTTAGTTAAAGTTCAGTTAAGAAGAATACTTTATCATCTTTTCTCTACTCCATTCATCACTCACTTTAAAAAAAATCTAATGTCAAAGCCAGGCGAGATTTAGAATGGCAAACAAGTGAATTGCTTAGTGTGACGAAAAGCAGATACGGCAAGAACATCTGTGAGCAGGGTTGCCAACAGAAGTTGCTTTGGTTCACTCTCATCCTTTTCATCAAGATTGTGTCCAGTAGCAGGCAGCAGTTTTCTGCAAGGCTGAGGATATACTTGATTTTGACAATGCCGATGCATAGACAAGTGCCAGCAATGTGACAGCATTGTTCACACACTTGCCTGCATACTTTGCATGTACCTGCAGTATTAAAAAGTAAGGCCATTAGAGGGCAGATCAGGACCGAATTACCCCTGGATGACACTGGAATGCTTTCCTTTGGAAGTAGAGCTGGGCGAAATAGAGAAAACCAAATATCACAATAATTTTGACCAAATACGTCAATGTCAATATTGTGACGATATTGTAGGGTTGACAATTGGTGCTTTCACAACATATTAACACAATGAGAGTTTTGATAAATAATCATCAGTAATTTGGATACAATGACAAAGTGGGCAAAGGCAAATAATAGATCAGCTAGTAAGTCTGGTAAGTTCAGAAAATGACATCACTTTACTGTAATGTAGTCTTTAAAACCAGGAAATAACAACATTCATGCCGAATTACGATATCCAATATTTAAGACGATATCTAGCCTTGTATATCGTTAAATAATATAGATATATTGCCCAGCCCTATTAGGAAGTTCTGATATTTCACAATGTAACCATGACACCACTTGGGGACACAGATTACAATATTGTCATTGTTGAGATCAGAGCAGGAGAGTTATAGTGACTCCATTGTATCATAATAGTTTCTTGTCGAAACTTCCAGTCATAGTTATTAGACCGGGGTTACACTTGTCTCTTCAACGGGACTTTTGTCATCCAATCACGTCAGGACGCATTAACTGTCAAGTCGGTATGCTCCGAGATTGGATCACACCCGCATTGGGATCCGATCAACCAGACCACATAACAAGGTTAGCCTGGCTTGCATTGACTTTACATCTCAGTGAGGTGTGCACAGCATGTGGACACAATCCAGACAATTTATCAATTGTAAGTCTTGTGTCATATTCCCGCCAGACAGGAGTTCCTTTCAACAAGCGAGAACAAAAGGAAGAGGAGGAAAACTGCGGCTGGATCACAGCTAAGAGCCGCTGATTAGTCAACACATCTGTTGACTAATCCACTAAATGTGAATGAGGTCAAAAGTCCTCTAAATAAACATAGTTGGTGTTTGTAGTACATATTTTTTTCATCCAGCCCTATAAAAAAAAACACTAGCTGAGAACCGTTAAATAAGCTTCTTTCAGCACAGCCAAAACATTGTCCGAGTCAGTGTTATTATTTAACTGCAGAATGATAAAAACAGCCTTTAAAACAAGAGACAGAATATTTTATGGGCTATCCCCTCAGGAATAAATCCTATTAAAGAGTTAATCTATTCCAAAAATGTGCCATTCTTTGCAGAACTACAAACTACCCAATTGTGTTGTTTCTTTAAATTAACTGGGTCTATTGATTGAACGCACACTGCTGACATATTCTCATCTTTACAATGTTTCTGTAACTAAAGCCTTTATGTCACATGGTATATTGACAAGGCAGCATCTGGAAGTGTATGCTGGTGCAGAAATACACTCACCTAAAGGATTATTAGGAACACCTGTTAATTTTTTCGTTAATGCAATTATCTAATCAACCAATTACATGGCAGCTGGTTCAATGCATTTAGGGGTGTGGTCCTGGTCTGACAATCTCCTGAACTCCAAACTAAATGTCAGAATGGAAAAGAAAGGTGATTTAAGCCACTTTGAGCGTGGCATGGTTGTTGGTGCCAGACGGGTGGTCTGAGTATTTCACAATCTGCTCAGTTACTGGGATTTTCACGCACAACCATTTCTAGGGTTTACAAAGAATGGTCTGAAAAAGGAAAAACATCCAGTATGCGGCAGTCCTGTGGGCAAAAATGCCTTGTTGATGCTAGAGGTCAGAGGAGAATGGGCCGAGTGATTCAAGCCGATAGAAGATCAACTTTGACTCAAATAACCACTCGTTACAACCGAGGTATGCAGCAAAGCATTTGTGAAGCCACTACACGCACAACCTTGAGGCGGATGGGCTACACCAGCAGAAGACCCCACCGGGTACCACTCATCTCCACTAAAAATAGGAAAACGAGGCTACAATTTGCACGAGCTCACCAAAATTGGACAGATGAAGACTGGAAAAATGTTGCCTGGTCTGATGAGTCTCAATTGCTGTTGAGACATTCAGATGGTAGAGTCAGAATTTGGCGTAAACAGAATGAGAACATGGATCCGTCATGCCTTGTTACCACTGTGCAGGCTGGTGGTGGTGGTGGTGTAATGGTGTGGGAGATGCTATCCTATCAATATGGGCCAACACTTCTAAAAAATGCTTCCAGCACCTTGTTGAATCCATGCCACAAAGAATTAAGACAGTTCTGAAGGCGAAACGGGGTCAAACACGGTATTAGTATGGTGTTCTTAATAATCCTTTAAGTGAGTGTAGATACAAACATAAACTTGACATTGATTTTTGCTTCCATGCTAATGAAAATGGACTAACAAGCATGTCATGGCTTCAACAAATTACACATGCACAATGTCTGCAATGCTGGCAAACAACAAATATTGCTAAGCTACTGTTCCGGTTGGACTTGCCCCTTTTATTTTAAAGAAAAAAACTCTTGTGTCCTGAAACAGGTGTTTGATTTCAACAAAGTGGTATCATTGTTGGGCAGTGCAAATCTTTATATGGAGTTCAGATTGGGTCCACTTCCTTTATTTATTTCACATTAAAAAAATGATGCGTGCATGCGTGTGCATGGAAACATGTACAGCATAACATGTGACTGGAAGATGAGATATCAAATTATTCATTGCCGTGTTGAGGCTGATAAAAGCCGGCACATAGATCTGTCAAAGTCAAGACTGATACTAAAACTCACAAAAAAGCAAGTATTTTAATGTCTGTCTCGTCTCAGTCAGCCCACATTAGTACTCCAACCAGCTTCTCTGTCAAGCTTTAGTAAATTCCGTACAACAAAGCTCAAACCTTATAGACCCATTAACAACTAATTCCTACCATACACTAGAAGACTGAACAGACATTGAAAAGTGTGACACCATCTCACATCTAACATTAAAGATTGTCATAATATGTAAAGACTGACAATCTTGCAGGGTCACAAATTGCAAGACTAAATAATATATAATAATAAAATTTAACCAAGCTAGCTACCGCTGGCGTTAGTTGGTAACTTAAAGGAAAGTTTGCAGATTTTCTGTTCTGCTGTACATACAGATGAACGGCGGCAGTACCCGGAGGCCAGCGTTTATCCACCGATAAAACTCCTGTTGGATGACTCATTTCAGAAGGGTTAAAAATCAGCAGCTTTCCCTCTTTAGCGTTTAGCTTAGCGCGGCGCCATAGCAACCATAAGCAACACTGGCTCTAGCCGTTTGCTGCTTCCTGTTTGGTGCTAAAGGGAGTGCACCCATTGGTTGTTGACAATGTTCACATGATTTAACTTCTCTACCAAGACTTAAAACTTACGATAATATCAAACACATTTGATTTTGTCGGAACATCAAGACGGGAAAAAGACTGACTCGGTCTGAGTTTTATGACCACCTTACACCAAACGATGGAGACGACAGGAGCGCGCCCTAACTCTAGCAAGACTCAGGATTTCATTACGATATAGGAAAGCAGTCAGCGACAGTGAAATCGCTTGAAAAGTCATTTGGGTGTAAGGTCGGCATAATATCCAAATTCTTGAAAATCCCTTTTCTCCATGTTACCAAACGTATATATCTGAAATACTCTGAAACACATTTCTGAGAACTAATTTCCTGAGAAAATTCTTAAATATTTGGGACCCATTGTGGCTATGGCCACCATGAAAATCATTTCACTTCACCCATTCAGCTTGACCTCATGTTTATGTGTGCCAATTTCTTTCTTCTTCATAGTGTATTGTATATAGTAGCAAGTGATATATCCATCCTGCCAATGTCATTCTAATTGAACACAGAAGCAACATTAGCTCAGTGGTTAGCTTAGTGTGTCGATCTCATCCAAACTTATCAGCATGTCCCTCTTTTTTAGGCCGGATGTCCGTTACCTTCCTCTTTCTTTGTGTTGACATTCTAAACTCTGGTGGATTTATGAGGACTATGGTTAACTGCTCCTCAAATCTCTGCAGGGTAAATCGAGACTGCTAGCTAGACTATGTGTCCAATCTGAGTTTTTTGTTTTGGACTAAAACAACCTTTGAACATACACGTTCCACCGAAACTTAGCGCTTAGCGCCGCCAAAGATGACTGTGATTGCTTTAAAGAAATGCCAATAAATCAGAGCACGTTTTTCTCCCATCCCGGAATACTGTGTGGACTAGCCAGACCCTCCTCCGCAGCGCTGGAGAGGAAGGTCTGGCAATGCAAGATTAGTAAAACTTTAATGGGGCTTTCACACTAACTAACTCGCCGCCTCCAGTCATTTCAACGAGGTGAAAGGGGCACAGGGTAAACGGTTTCCTTCACGGTGGTAGTGGTATGAAGCGGTTGCCACCTAAGTTAACGCGCACATGCTCGTGCTCTGCGGTGCAGGGTTCACCATGCTGAACTTCTGGCGCCAAAAATCCACCAAAAGCAGCTGCTTTTAAAATCGCTTTGTTTTTGAGGGAAAAGCTCTTGGAGGTAGGCGGTTTTCATAGCGGTTGTCATGGCGATTGTCAGGGCAGTTTCTGCACAGTGGTGTAAAAGCCACATAGGATAGAAAGAGGGACTGATCCATTTTAATGATACTAAATACTTTCAAATATACTATGTAGCACTTCATATATTGACATGATTGCAGTGCCTGTGGATCCATTTTTCAATTCCTCTTTATCGTGTTCAGGGTCACAGGGAGTAGAGCTTTCCACTGTGGGGGAGTAAAACAGGATATTTTATTTGTAAGCAGAAATCTGAATAAACAATATTAAATAGAAGAAAAAAAAGCACATTACTTTCTGTCATTTTGTGGCAATATTTCTATTATTATGTGGTAAGAGCTCCAGAATGACGTTAACAGCGTTTTATCCATCTGGGAAGGAGACGCATTAACCTTAAACTGATATTTAAATGTCAAGACAGTATGTGTGTGTGTGTACGACAAGCATATAGAGAATGTAATTCAATAGAGGCCTACCCTTTCCAGCTGCATATTATATCAGATTATGCAGTCAGAGATGAGCGATTGCTGGGGCCAATATTTTCATCAATTAGGCCCAATTACCAAACAGCTCCAGTAGCACCCGACCTCAACCTTCTCAATTATTCAGCGATGTTGTGTTGTTCACAGCTGAAGATGAGATTTTTCAACAGACAAACAAGCCTGTTTTTTTTTTGTTTTTTTTTAAGAATGTGTAGGAGTTAAAAAAAAGAAAAAAAAGAGTGAGAATATATGCGTCCATGAAGGTTCATATGTTTGCAAGTTTATGCTTCCAGGCATAACATGTGAAGAGAGCAGTGCACCTCTGATTCTCACGAGCTGAAAACATAACCTAAATTCAGGTTACTTTTATGCTCTAGAGATTGAGAAGGTGCTTTGTCATTTTGTTTCAACTCTGGCAGCTCCTGTTCCTCTTTAATACGCTCTGCTATAAGAGGACAAGATATTATTTTTCAAAACATCCCGTTGTGGTTAAATCCTTTATCCAAAAACTTTATAGGAAAGAAAAAAAAGAAAGCTTTTTTTTTTTAATTCAAAACTGGTATTTTTAGTGCTGCAACTAACGGTTATCTTCATTATCAAACAACCGTGCAGTCTGTAAAATGTCAGATTAAAGTGAAAAATCACAATTTCCAGAGTCCGAGGGAAAGTCTTCAAATGCCTTGTTTTGGTCAACCAACAGTCCAAAACCAAAGGAAGCCAGCAAATATTTACATTGGAGATGCTGGAACAAAATAATAATAATAATAATAATAATAATAATAATAATAGGCAATTCATTTTTTGTTCAGCTACTCGATTAATCAACTGACGCTGCAGTTCTAGGTATTTTTCTCCTCATTTTCTCCTCATATGCTTCATTATTCTTTTTTTCTAAGTTATGTACTGTAGTTTTTAGTATTATAAGCAACAGTATGTATCATTACTTTGATTATTATGATTTCTATTATGTCATTGCTATGATTGTTATTTCCTGTGTGGGCGAAAAGCCAAAAGACTACTTGGCAGTGAAGAGGCTTTTGTGTGTGTGTGTGTGTGTGTGTGTGTGTGTGTGTGTGTGTGTGTGTGTGTGTGTGTGTGTGTGTGTGTGTGTGTGCGTGTGCGAGAGAGAGAGAGAGAGAGAGAGAGAGAGAGCCAACTCAGCCTCCAGATGGTCACTGGGAACCCTGGGATAAGACCAGGTTAAATGGCCAAATGCTTAACCCTGCGCTGGGCTGAGGGACTGTGTGTTTACCTCAGTCAGTTTCAAAACTACAACAACAAGTGAGCATGTTCACATCCATTTTAATAACTGGGGAAAATGCAAATGCATGGACAGAAGCAAAAAGGTTATGTGTTTGAATCTTGGGCCTGGTTCTGTCTGTGTGGGTTACTATCTGTAGTCCAAAATGCAGGTAGCGCAGGTGGCTCTTGAAAAAGTAGACCTGGAAGCCATTTAAAAAAGACACACAGACTGCTACATAAAGCTAGTTGTGCCTGGCAACAGCACACATGTATGGGGAATTGGCACTAGGTTGTATCCACAGTTGATTGATTTGTTGTGAGGTTTTGTTTGCCAATTTTAAGTGAATAAGTTGGCTGATAAGTGGCATGGAAATGCAGTACAAAATAAGACATCCAAAGAAGTATTTGAGGTTAAAGAGTAACTTTAAAGTGCTCATATTATGCTCATTTTCAGGTTCATAATTGTATTTAGAGGTTATATCAGAATAGGTTTACATAGTTTAATTTAAAAAAAAAACAAAACATATTTTAGTTGTACAGCACATTGCTGCAGCTCCTCTTTTCACCCTGTATGTTGAGCTCTCTGTTTTAGCTACCGAGTGAGGCATCTCACTTCTGATCCATCTTTGTTGGGAGTCGCACATGCGCAGTAGCTAGGTAAGGACTACTAGCCAGTCAGAAGCAGAGTATGAGGGCGTGCCACGCTAGCAGCTAGGCGAGCATTATAGTGTTACAAAGTGACCACGTTTGTCTCTGAAGTAAAGGCTGGACTACAATAGAGCTGTTTGGAGCAGTTTGTGAACAGTGTTTTCTGTTGGAGATGGTAAGTCCCTTTGGGGTGGACTTTGGGCTTTTTCACTTTGTAAACCTATAACGTGCACAAAAAAAGATATATAACACAATAAAGGAAAGGGAAAAAGCCAAAAAGTATAACATGAGCACTTTAAAACCAGGCTGGTTGAAAGTTTCATGTGCTGTATGCTGTGTGTTATTATTCTGTTGTATCATCCAACCCATGCTTTTTGGTTACTCCATGTTCTGCACAAACACAGTGATGCAGATCGTAGACAAAACAGACCGACTCCCTGGACAATGCATTCCCATGAATGGGTTCGTATGATATCGTACGAAAAGTTATGCACGCTAAAACGTATGATATCATACAAAACCAGGAGACTGCCAGCCGGTCACGTGACATACGCTACAGAGCTTTGTGACGTGGCAACAGACCTCCGTCACAGTTCGTCGTATCAGCAGCAGTTAGTAGATGTGTTTAGCCGCTACAGAGCTCTGTGACACAACCGCTACCGTGCTCTGCATGGTGCTCCGTCAGGTCAGCGGCAGTTGGTGCGTCAGTTACCTGAGAATAGGTGACTGTGAGCCGGGTACAGGGCACCGCAAGCTGTTGGTCGTTTCGGAGGAGATTACAGTTAAATTTAGGCAAGAAAAAGTGAGCGTTACGTGGCGACACTTGTTAAGTTTAGGAAAAAGATCATGGTTTGGATTAAAACACTCCCAAGGAAACACACATAGGTGAAAGTCCTTTGTTTTCCCCGGAAAGCTAAATCCGCTCCCTGGCTTGAAAGTCCTGTGTTTTAACTCCCACCTGTCTACCCCAACCTCCTCCAGCCGCATTCTTATACAGCAGCAGTCAATGTGGTGCACACAGCAAAAAAAGTGGAAATCATACAAATTGCAGTGCTTAACTTTTCATAGCTTTTCGAACGTATGGTTCATGAGAACAGGCTGCCCTGGAAAACACTGGGGGAAGGGGGTGACAGTGACCAAATACAAAATTACACTATGTTGCACCAAATGCCTGGAACTAAAGAGTCATTCAACCTGCTTATCCAAACATCTTATCTCATTAAATAATGCCACTTAGGATTCTGGACAGAGTCTAAGTGCAGTTGGGATTGCAATCTTATCTTTTCCAAGGGTAAGATGTCAGATCTTGCAAAAAAAAAAAATCTCTTTGGTTTACAAAATTCTAAATGAATTCTCTAAAAATAGGACACTAGCGGTGGTTTATAACATCCATCAGAAACACACCCATGCTGAGATCTCAAGGTAAACACTGAGTGACACACAACAGCCTCTAATCAGGAAAACTCCATGATGCATACATGAGCTCCTTCTTATGTGTTGTGGCAGTGATAGTTGAGTTTATTCTTGTTGTGGCATCCTTGTCTCTGCGTTTGTCTGTTTTTGGTATATGTTTGAGGGAAACGCTTTAGCATTACAATATAGCAGCAGAAGCACTCATCCAAACACTACTTATTAATTACTTTTTTAAGGATTAGAAAGTTCTCTGTGTAGTGTGTAGTAAAAAAGCATATATCTCAAAATATTTAGTAACTTTATTTAATCAGGTTGTTGAACTGAGATCAACACGTGAAAAGCCAGACAACAATCTAGTAACATAAAATGAATTTAAAAAAAAAAAACAGTCAAAATCTGTCGTAGAATCATATATATCAGATCATAGATTATTGAGTATCTAAAGGTAAATAGGTACTGCATTGTCTACTATAGACACAAGACTTATATAAGAGATGTGAGGTTGTTTGTAAGCTTTAACAGTAGAGTTTTATACTGTAAATAAATATCATGAGATGATCATTCCGTTTTGTCAATAAAAAAGTCCATCCAACTTTGTGATACAGAGAGCATTAAATCGGTCACTGGTGATAGTGTAACACACTGGGATACACAGGATGATGGGGACGTTTTCAGATAAACTGGAGCATTGAATATTTTGTTGAGAGGTTGAAAAATAATTATGTCAACTTCTTCGGCTGCTAAAAGTCTTTTGCCGATTAGATTATCTCAAAAATGCATTATCACAAAACCTAAAACAAAGTATTGTTGTTTTTTCTAGATTTTGAAAAGTTGACATTTTGGAGATGAAAACAGATTTTACAATATACTGTACTGTATATTAAGCAAAATATAAACATGTGTTTTAATAAATATAAGATGATATAATTATCATGTGAACATCAATGTCTCGGTTTTCTTCTCTGTCCTGTTATTTTTTTCCTGAGCTGCTGGCACGTTTGATGCAGCGAGCAGATGTGTAGTTAATAGGCCAGACCGAAGGGACTGCAATGTCCCATTAATTTCAGATGCTAAGAAAGCATTCTCACTCAGCAGACAGGGCTGTATCAATATACCTATTGCAATAAATACGTCCATAAGTCTCTCTCACGCCAACTCTCGATCTATCGGTCAATTTCCGTTCCTACCCTAACCTATAGACATGAAGGCTGGGTCATGACCGAAAGACCTAGGTCATGGGTACAAGCGGCCGAAATGGGTTTTCTCGGGAGGGTGGCTGGCATCTCCCTTAGAGATAGGGTTAGAAGCTTAGTCATCCGTGAGGAACTCGGAGTAGAGCCACTGCTCCTTTGCATGGAAAAGAGCCAGCTGAGGTGGTTTGGGCATCTGGTAAGGATGCCCCCTGGGCGCCTCCCTAGGGAGGTGTTCCAGGCACGTCCAGCTGGGAGGAGGCCTCGGGGAAGACCCAGGACTAGGTAGAGGGATTATATCTCCCCTGCTGGAGCTGCTGCCCCAGCCAGTGGTGGAATGTAACTCAAGAGTGTTTCTTCCCTGCACTTTCTGATGCTCAGGTTGGTTCAGATGTTAGCACTGTTAGCCATGTTGTGTCAGCTAATAATGTTAGCAATGGGAGCGAAGCACTGGGCGAATAAGGGGAAAGCAGTGCTGCCCGCTCTTCCTCGGCCTCCACTTCATCAGCTAAGGTTATTTCACATTCTGGGCTCTATTTTAACGATCTAAGCGCACGGCGTGAAGCGCTTGGCGCAGGTGCATTTAGGGTGTGTCCAAATCCACTTTTGCTAGTTTGACGGTGGAAAAAAGGGTTCTTTGCCGGGCGCATGGTTCAAAAGGGTTGTACTTAGTGTCTTCATTAATCATAGGTGTGTTTTGGGCTTAACATGCAATAAACCAATCAGAGTGTCATCTCCCATTCCCTTTAAAAGCCAGGCGCGTTTGGACCTTGGCGCATTGCTATTATGATGGCGGATTTGCACTGTAATATTTTTATTCGTAATCTTTTGCATGTTTGTGTGCTGCTGTCGCGTCCCTGTGTGTGTGTGTGTGTGTGTGTGTGTGTGTAACAAGCATAGTGTACGCGCGCTGTGCATAAGCTTAGGCGCATAAGCTTAGGCGCATAAGCTTAGGCACATTTTACTAATTTGCTGTTAACAATGAAATGCTGCGCTATTGACTTTAGAGGTTTTTGTTGGTCAATGGCGCGATCACTTCCTGCTGCCTCAAGATAGCAATACGCCAAGAATTCACCTGAACACACCTCCCTGTAAGACCAGCACGCCCATGGGCGCACAGATAGGCGCAGGTGCATTTGCTATTTAAACGACGTGGACGCTGGACTGGAAACGACAACTGCGTCAGTCTTAAACTAGCAAAGACACTTGTGTCTGGCTTGGCGCTGCGCTGCGCCGGGTGCGAGATAGGTCCCGTCGCCGCTCAGCTAAGTGCAACTTAGTCCTAACTTTACCCGGGCTAGGTGTGCACTGGCTAAGAGCTATCTTACTGCCAAAGCTGCAGCTACGATCAACCTTACTCAAATCATACGGACAACAACTCCTTAAGTACAAATTTGAGGTACTTGTAGTTTACTTGAGTCTTTTCTTTTCATGCCACTTTCTACTTCTACTCCACTTCATTTACACTCCAGAGAAATATTGTACTTTTTACTCCACTATATTAATCTGACTGACTGACTTACTAGTTACTTTACAGATTAAGATTTTTGCACACAAAAGTGTGTTTATAAAAAACACGTAGTTTATAAAATACAATGTTATATTATAAATTAACCTAGCCAACAATATAACAGCCTACAAGTCCAGCAGAAATAATTAGACCATTAAACATAAAACGCTTTTTTTATGCTTTAACGCTCTTTTCGACTTTTGCCATTTTTTTCACCGCTTTCAACTCTTTTGTCATTTCCAGTTTCTAAAATGTGAGGGTTTTTCTGCATGAAGTACTTTTACTTTTTTTAAATACTTCAAGTACATTTTCCTGATGATACTTCCATAAGTTTACTTAAGTAACATTTTCAATGCAGGACTTTTACTTGTAAGAGAGTATGTTTACAATGTGCTAGTAGTACTTTTACTTAAGGATCTGACTACTTCTTCCACCACTGGCCCCAGCGACCCCGACCCCTGCTAAGCGGTTAAAGATGAGTGAGTGATGTCCAAAGGTCAAACGTATCCAAACAGCTTAAATCAGGCAGAACCTGTGAAGGAATTACAGCTGCTTTGCTCCAAATAATGCTTTTACTGTTTGGTAATACTGGCAAAAAGTCAGCAATGCACCAAAATATCCGCAAAATATCCCAAGTACTGATCCAAAACAGGATTTACATTAAGATTAGAAAACATGATAAAGGTGTGAAAGACGGCAGGGTGAAATATCCAGGCAGTTGCACTCTGGACTGGCTGTGGGAGAGAGAGGTAGGGCTGGGCGATATGGAGAAAATCAAATATCACAATATTTTTGACCAAATACCTCCATATCAATACCGCAATGATATTGTAGTGTTGACTACTGGTACTTTCACAAAATATTTACACAATGACATTTTTGATAAATAATCATCAGTAATGTGGATATAATGACTAAGTGGGTAAAGGCAAATAATAGAACAGTTACAACAGTCTGGTAAGTTCAGAAAATGACATCACTTTACTGTAATGCAGCCTTTAAAACCAGGAAAAGACAACATTTATGCCATATTACGATATCCAAAATCTAAGACGATATCTAGTCTCATATCACGATATCAATATAATATCGATATATTGCCCAGCTCTAGAGAGAGGCCCTGCTTCCCCCTCTGCAGCTGCAGCCAGTGGTAATGCCAGCAACAAAAAGGTATCACAAATGTTCCCTCATGTGTCACCAACAGCTTTGCATGGGCAGAATCCATTACTGAAGCCAGTGCACTTAAACACAGCAAGGCAGTATTCATAAACAATGGCCTGTTGGATCTTACTACCAATATACAGTATGAGACTCATCTTTCTTCCACATAAATATATAGATTTTTCCTATAGATTTCTTTAGGACAGCAGCGGGAAAACTATAGTTGACATTGTATTAGATCACACAAAAGCTGGTTTGAAACATGTCATCTGGAGAAAAATGTGTCTCGGGGGAATATATATTTTTTTGTCTCCACGTATGGAATCAGTGACAGCTCTAATAGACAAACAAATGAAATCAAAGCTCAATACTGCTCTGTGTGTGTGTATGGTGTGCGTGCGTGCGTGCATGCGTGAGTGAGTGTGTGATTGAGTGTGTGTGTGTTTGAGTGCATGTGTTACCGTTAACACATTTAGAGCTGTACAAAGAAATAAAACATGACCCTGTCAGTCCTTATGAGAATCAATATGCTCCCCAATTATCAGGCTTGAGTTCATACAGTTTGTGCTCTGTGTGGCACGACACTAATGTTGGTCTGTTTATGTGTATTGTATAGTACATGCAGTGTTGTATAGTATTGTATAGTACATGCAGTGTGTCCGATTGTCCGTCTAACTAATTGACTATTGCATTATGCCTGAAATATTAACTATTAACTATTAATATTATGTTAATATAATAAGATAAGGGTGATTCATTACAATAATTATGGCTTTATGATAACTGAATTTTCTAGTTTATTAGAATTACCAAAATCATGAAATTCTTTTATCATTTGACAAAACCGTCATCAAAATGAATGACAAACTGTAGTTAAAAACAACAAGAAGTTACTGAAGCTTTAGTTTCACATGTATGAATTCAGTTTGAGTTTTGTCCGATATAATGCAAAATACTCAACCAGTTTACTCATTTTAATGTCTGATATTTTCATACATTTACCAGGTTGTGATCAATATCTAAAAAATATTTGCATCAATACTTTTACACGGATTTCAAACATATCACCCAACTGAAGTGAATTCTGCTGTTGCATTTTATTTATCTGGATAAGTTAAGTAAGTAAATTGGAAATCAAGTAAAATGGATAAAATGTAACGTATGTAAATGTAGTACAAGAGGGGCATTATGGTTGTAAATTGCAACATTATTTTTCATTACTGAAGACAGTTGTAGCACACTTGAATAAATGTGAGTAAAGGTATGGCGCTGTACACCCAACTGACAAGCAGACGGTGTGTGTGTGTGTGTGTCTGTGTGTCTGTGTGTGTGTGTGTGTGTGTGTGTGTGTGTGTGTGTGTGTGTGTGTGTGTGCTTCAGAAAAGTGAGCTCAGCAGGTTACTCCCCATCTGGCGGCCGGTTTGACAAATAGGACCTGGCCCAGTGGAGCTGCTTATTAGCAACATTTGTATGGGACCTCACGTGTGTGTGAGTGAGAGTGTGTGTGAGTGAGAGTGAGAGTGTGTGTGAGTGTGTGTGTGTGTGTGTGTGTGTGTGTGTGTGTGTTTGTGACTGTGTGTGTGTATCATTTAACATTTGAATGTGATCCAGGGAGCTAACCTTGGCTAGACCTGCAGTCAGCATTTCTCACATGCAGACACACTCCTTAGGTTGGCGAGCAGCTAATGTTCCCTTAATACCTGCGACCGCTGCAGTCCTCACAGTGACAAGTAACTTCTCTGGTGATCACCGTTTCATGATGATTGGAGAAGCGTTGAGTATACCTTCAGGATAATGCTGAGGAGAGGCAGACGCGCTGGAGTTTGAATGTAAATGTGGATGATAATTTGCCTGGATTTTCCTGAAGTTGCAGAAAACTGTTGAAGAACTGAATTTAAAGTAAACTGCAGATTCTGTTTTTTTTTTTTTCAAATAAAGATCCATTTGTTGCCTTATAACCTGCTCCACCACCATACCACATACACTGCACACACACATACAGTACGTAACTATTACTATATATGGATTCACATAAGAATTGCAATTCTAACCATCTACACAGAATTGTTTCACAGAAGCACCTGTTAGTATATTGCATGCTCACACTTCATCTTCAATAAAAGGCAGAAGTTTTGTTGCTTTTTGGATTTTATAATCTTGCGGGGAAGAAGAAGTACATTGTCAAACGTAAATGTTTAATGTTGCAATCCAGTGTTGTAATTCAGTGGCCTTAAAACACGAGTGAATGGTTTGGCAAAGGAGTAAGCGCCTGAAAATAGTGCCCTTATTTCTATTCATTGAAACAAAATCAATGCGATTACGGAAGGCTTGTGTCATGTAGATGCAACAGGGGTGTTGTCATTGCTTAGAAATCCTCATGGGGGCGACAGAAACTACGCACTATAGCTTTAATCTTAGAAATTCTGAGTTTTTTCTCGGAATACTACCCCTCTCTCCCGGGCCCGTAACATTTTTTTTTTCTTCCTACAATGGCCTGAGAACGCTAGCAAAGCAACTTGCGTTTGCCAACATAAAGCTGACAAGAAACTCTGTGGCAGATAAAGTTTCTGATCTTTCTGTAGTGGTTTACTGGTCTGGCCCACTTGAGATCATATTAGGGGTATGTGGCCCATGAACTAAAATTAGTTTGACAGTTAATATCTGTCTCACCATCTCAAAATTACCGAGCAATTCATATTTGTGATGGGTTTTCTTTTTCAGCCAATGATAACTCAAGTACATACATTATTATCCGATTATTTATTTTCTTTACTAGAGGTACATGTAGCATCTGCCCAGTAAACCATCCATGTACGGAAAATAAATGTGATGGGGTACTAATGATGATAGTTAACTGCTAATGGCTGGTAGTTAAATGTTATGTTTTATCACTTCGCTAAAACACTGGCAAGTTAGCTCATAAAAGACTTTAAAAGAGTTGAGTCTAATGCAGCTGGAGCTCACAATAAGCATTTGGAGCAGAAATCAGAAGTCACTTCATTTTCACACGTTGCTAAAAGAAACTACACAAATGACAAACGCACATGCCTTAACAATCCTTTTTGTCACTTTTGCTGGCATAATTATTTCATATAAAGCCATTATGTGAGCACAAACCGATTTCCAAAGCACCGATTACACCAGATACACATGCTCAGACGTGTGACACCTCGACAACCTTGTTACAACATAATGACAAATCCAGAGTCATTCCTTTCCTACGTTGACCTGGGCTGCAGATGTGGTGATTACCTTTAGAACAAACTGAGGAAATTAAATCATCAGCTGAGGCCGAAGTCAGAGAGAGAGAGAGAGAGAGAGAGAGAGAGAGAGAGAGAGAGAGAGAGAGAGAGAGAGAGAGAGAGAGAGAGCGAGCGAGCGAGCGAGCGAGAGAGAGAGAGCAGAATACAGCCACCAGTAGGTTAATGAGCTATGAAATGAAATGTGATTCTTTGCCTGCAGCCCACATCCCTCTAAATATCAGCTAACGCGGCAAATGAACTTTACACTGCCATCAATTACCTGCAGCCACAATGGCCTAGTGGGGTTTTAGGAGCGAGGGAGGAAAAAAAAGAGGAAGACATGTAAATAACATGCCATATATTAGGGTGCCCGGGTCGCCAAGTGGTGGAGCGCGCACCCATGTAGAGGCTCAGTCCTCGACCCAGAGGTCGCGAGTTTGACTCCGACCTGCAGCACTTTCCTGCATGTCATTCCCCCTCTCTCTCCCCTTTCATGTCTAAGCTGTCACAAAAATAAAAGGCCTAAATGCCAAAAAAAATTCCATAAATTGCATATGTACTAATCACAAGTATATAGACAGACACTAAATATATAGATAATTGATGAGCAGCGTAAAGGAGGAAGAATTGCAAAATCCCCACATTCATTCAGCTTCAAATCTTTTGTGCCAAAAAACTGGCAATTTTGTTTTCAGGTTTGAATATTACCACTGTTTGAAAATGATAATCAGTAAGCTTTAATGGTAAATGGAATTCACTTCTGCTTCTGGCTGTGTCTTCTGCAGAGTTTAGATTACGTCTAATATTGTATCTTCAGTCAGTAAACCCCTAACTTGATGTTTTCTTGTGCTGATAAATAGGTTTCAGGCTATGGCATCACCAAAGTAAGTATTTCTCTACTGCAATGCAGCTTTGTCGGAGGCAAAGGTACATTGTTAACAGCGACAAACAACAGCTGGCTTCAGAAAGTGCCTGAGGCCGTGGAATTTGATTTGATGTAAAACAATCAAATCTTTAAAGCTGCGAATGGAAACCATTAACATTTAAGAATTACAGAAAGAGGGAGTGTTTTTTCTGTTTTTATACTTTCCTGTAATCAAAACAATCAAATTTCCCATCTGATCTCAAGTTAGCATTCAGTCATTGCAGGTGAAAGTTTATTTTAAATGAATGAAAACATGATCTGGAATTCCCAATGAGGATTGATTTCATCTCTAATCAAGGGATTTGTTTTTAACACTGTTACTAAAAATGTCTTTCCAGTGATCCAATGCCAACACCAGAATGAGCCCAAAGCATTTTAATTAATCTGTCAGTTTGTCTGTATGTTTATCAAATCACCGTCTTTGTTTTTTTTTTTAAATGTAGTTTCTAACATCTCCCATTAAAACTCGGCAAGGAAATCAAAGACAACTAAAATAAATACACATATATTTAAATCATTTCTACGGAAGAGGATTAGGGCCACATGTGAAAAAATGCATTGAGTTCTGACTTTAATCTCAGAATTCTGACTTTAATCTTTTTTAAAAACTTAAAAAATGTTTGACTTTAATCACAGAAGTCTGAGAAAAAAAGAGTTTTTTTTTTTTTTTTTAAACATTAAAAAAACCTTTCAAAAAGTCAGAATTCTTTATTCTCAGAATTCTGAGATTAAACTCAGAACTAAAATACAATTTCTCACATGTAGCCCTAATCCTCTTCCGTACATTTCAGGTTGAGGGTTCCACAAAAAAATAAAATAAAATCAGATTAACAGATTTTTTTTGTTTTGTTTATGCCCTCTTTTAAGTCTGCCCTCCATGTCTCAAGTCTGGTAATCAATGTTTCATTAGAGCCAGATGCAAGCCAGTTATATATTGATGAGATCAAACCCCTCTCATTGCAGTTGTTTGTCATAATTTCTTCTAAGGATGAGAATGCAGGAATCCAGACTGATTGGTTTGGCATAGAAGAAATAAAGTTCCTCACTTGGAGATATTTAAAAAACAATTAACAGAGATTTAGATAAACATCTTGGTGATGCTTAAAAAAACTGCACAAATACTGCTTATAAAGAAACCGCAAAGAAAATGCAGATGGAGATAAGACAGATTCTCCATTTCATTAAATGTTTGTCTCTCAGGCTCATTTTGCAATTTTTTTAGTACATTTTCAGCAGTATAAAAAAAGCATGTTCACACCCAAACCCAGTTATGGGATCACACAGAAGCAAATATAACCCCACGCAGAAATAACTCTGCACTTTGTCTTCCACACTCCCTTTCTCACCCGTCCATCTTTACTCCCTCCTCTCTTCCTCTTTGACACTAACGAGCAGTGAAAACTCTTGGGTGCTGGAGTCCTATACAGCAACAACAGTCATCTCAAATAAAATCATGCAGCCTCTGCGCTGCTATCTTAACCTCACACGCAGCCTGTCAGCTTCAAACACTGTCATTAGAAAATGGACACAAAGTGGTTTTGAAACATCAGACTTTTGATGCGTGATGAAACAGGTATGTTTGGTGATGAAACTGGATCAAATGCAACAGTCGTGGCGTACCATCTGCTCAGCCGGGGAAGTTTGAGCACATAAAGTAATATGATGGCCTGCTGCTGGGTATATTGGTCTAATAATTCCTTGAGCTCTACAATACTACTGCCACAGTGCCGCTTGACATGAAACAGGGAAAATGACCTAACAATTGGGTCGAACTTTGAAAAACTAGCATTATTCATGGGATTTATAAAGGGCTGGGTACCGTATTCAATACTTTTTAGGCACCGACCAAATCGCCTCTAAAGTATTGAGTTTCGGAAAATGCCACGTCATTCAATACCCAATTTTAGCACCTAAGGAGTACATCTCATCAGCATCAGTGAGCCAATAAGCATGCAGCATGCTTCTACCAAGATCTAATAATGCTGCTGATTGGCTGTTTAACGTTACACGTTGCAGAGGCATGCAGAAAAAACTCTACGTTACGCACAAAGACGGCTCACGTAGTAGGAGCTGAAAAATTAATATAAAGATTTGTGCTGTAATGTTGTAATTTCTTTTTGTTTTATAAAATTTGTATCAAAAAAAAGTATTGTTTAGGAATCAGTATCGAAGTCACGGTATTGGTATCCATACTGGTATTGAAAACGATCCCCAGCCCTAGATTTATATGATTATGTCAATTTCTAGGTATATGCACACCATCATTACAGAGAGGAAGACATATTTTTTATCTACTTTTAAATGTCCATTAGAGTGGCAACTTTTGGGTTCATTTAATTTATTTGTAAACCAATGTTCACATAACACTACACAGCTGTTATGGTATGTGTCCATTAGGGCTGGGAGGATATGCTTTTTGTTTTTCCCGATTCGATTCTTTCACGATGCATGGCTGCCGATTTGCTTTGTATTGCAATTTTCATTCTGATTCTAGAAGTATTGCGATTTGATAGTAGTGAGTATTGCGATTTCTTTTCCTTCTTTAACAAAAACAAAAGTTGAATAAGGGACTGTTCGTTATTTATATAAAGTGCCACCAGAGGAGTTTTGGGATCTTTAGTAAAATTAGACTTGACCCTCCCTTTGCCTGTAAAAAAAATTCTATGACCTTCCAAAATGATTGTGAAAAGAGGCATGACCCTCCCCATCAATTTATGGATGCCTTCTGTACTGGTTAGCACTTGGTCTTTTACAGACATAACTTACATGATTTAACCTCTGCCTTCTCATCTTATACGTCCCACTCCTCTGTTATGGTGTGGTGGCCATTTCAGTAGATTTGCTCACTAACATTGTTGTGGAAACACAATAAGCATGGAAACTAAATGCACACTTCATGCATTACTTCAAATACTAAGTTACTCCTCTAATTAACTAGTATCCACCTGAATAAACAATTCATGGACTCGTCACCAGGCTTTCTCAGTCATTGTATATTTTAGCTATACAGGTAAAACTGCCAAAGCTGAACATTATCCAAAACATATATATGTTTATTTTTAAAGCAGATTTTAAATTACATTGTAACAATTTAACAATTTGCCCTTATGAAATCCAATCGCAGCACGGCTGTCTTGGAACGCACGGTGGCGGAATGCCCCGACACGTAAATTCAACAAAAATGTAACAGTGAACAATCAATGTTCGACCTACAGTCTGTTGAGATGCCTCTCCAAACGCAGAAACAAAGTGCAATCACACCATAAAACGTTAAGACACGTTAAGAAAAAAAATCCGTATTGTGCCGTAATCCAATGACACGAAAAAAAAGTAATCCACAGCGATCAGTAGATCCACAAAAAGGTAAATGACACGGTGTATCCAGCAAGGCCTATACGAGCGTCACATTCACCAGCCAGCTCCGAACAGGTGAACGAGGCCTCTCCACTTTCGCCGTTTAAACAAAGTGGAATAAACGTATGAAAGTCCAAATCTACATAAAACCCGCAATCAATTAGTAAGCTGACATCAAATTATATTATATTATTATATACATGGCATTTAGGAAACCTTTATTGCAACGTTGGCACGGCAAGATGTCCAGACATAGTGCAAGGTAATATTTTTTTTTTACTAAAGCAGTATATGAAATCTGATGTATTACCTACCACCATTTAGTTGTTTTGTGTTATTTAAAAAATTTATAAAATGTCTGGTCATGCCAAACATAATTATTCCACTCATTTTTTAAACAATGCAATTACCCGTTTCAGCCACCAGGGGAGCAGTGCTCCCTCTGCCCCCAGCAAACTCATGAGTCAGACCCATCTGGTAGCGAAGGAGGGCCGAGACTAAGAGCTACATGGAAAAATATGCACCAAACAAGCCACTTTGAAATTTTGCGGTTTCATGAATACAAAAGTTGTGTGCCCCCCCCCCCCCCCCTCCTAGACTAAAAAATGTTGGGTGACCCTCCCCTCAACAAAGAATAAAAAGACATGACCCTCCCCTATTTTCCTCCGGTTGTCCATTCCATAAATACCGAAGGTCCCTAATACACTTCTAGAGACAATATATCATGAGACATTTCTAAAAACTAATTGTTTTTAAAAAAGAATGCACATCACATAACATGGATTTTCGGCATTTTCTGCTTCCGCTCTGTTTTGCTGAAAACGGATATGATGTAGTCGCCATCAGCTGTACCATATAAACAGAAAATATTTAGGTCAATCATTGGTAAAAAAAATAAATGAAAAGTATCGATAGGGAAAATAATCACATTTAAAAATTGTCGCCAAAAAAAAAAAAAAAAAAAAAAAAAATCACAGTACATAAGATTTCTTTTCCCGACCCATACAGGCGTTTTTTGTTGTTTTTTTTTTTTACGTAAGGGATCGCTCCGTTTCCCACCATTGCACACTAGTGGGCTTGCCACTAGCAGTTATCGGTTTCTCTTCACTGACAAGCAAGGAAAACAGTCTACACTCTCCTAAAACCCCGATGGCTGCACCTGATTGGATGAACGCTTCACGTGGGGCTGTCTGCTCCCAGATTTCAAAACAGACCCTAATGGCGGCCCGTTTGGAAAAAAAATGTCTCGTATTTCATGAAAATAGTTCACCAAAATGTGTTTTTTGAAAACATTTTATGTGAGAAATAGGCTATGCTGTTACTGAATCTACCTTCATTTCAGATTCACAACAGTCAGTTTAAAAGGTTTCTGTGATTTTTTGAGACGCTCCTCAAAAGGAGCGGGCAACTTGACGCCCCGATTCTTCGAAGTCCCTGTGACGCTACCAGAATGCATTGCACGGCTGCTCACATAGACAATGAATGGGAAGCGTTGAAATGACGCTTGACAGTGGACGCGTACCACTGAACCTTCCTGACTCATTGTGTCCAACGACCTAAAGGTGAAGGATTGTTTAACTCTGATGGACTTAGTTAACAGAAGATGATTTGACACCAAGTTTGAATAAGTAGTTGAATAAGCAGAAGCATAAATCCCGCTTAAGAAGCAGTGTGAAATCATCCATCTGTAAAATTGTTAGGCCTATGTATTTGAGCATTACTCACAGGAGATGAAACCAAACATACTGAGGGCCATTGTCTTTTCACAAACCATACATTTATGTCTCCACAGGGAGTCTGCTCAAGTTCTCTCAATGCTTGTGTGTCTGTGTAACATAGCAATTCCCAATAACACATACACAAAGGCACACAAACGCACACAGAGCTCCCTAAGCAGTTGACTCTCAGGCCAAACGTGATTGTTAAAGGCAGAGCGATGGGAACAATTGTTGGACAGTGTGTTAAGATATAATCCCTTCATCTGGACCCTCTCTGCCTCTGTCTTTTCATATCTCCTACACTAACACACAGCGCTACACACACACTCCCCCTTTGCCCAGCATGGCCCCTATTTACAGTCTCTCACTGCCTGGTCCTCACTCCTCAGTTATCAGATGAGTCCAAATGTACAACAAAACAAAGACAATGCTGCATACTGATGGACCAGTGCTTCCACTGACTTAACTGGACAAGTTAAAGGTACGATATCAATGGGCAATGTAGCCTTTAAAAATCATGGGTGTCCTCAGCATACTAATGTCTCCACTGCTTGTTAATACTGTTAATACTAGCATACAGTTGATTACACTTTGAATGATATCACAGCCATGGTAGTTTCATATACAGCCTCTCTATCACTCAAATTAAAAGAATGGTGGTCTGTTACATCAACAGATGCTGGAAAGTGTATACAATCTGTTATTACTGGCAACATTATTTGTCACTGTTTTTCCCTCTAATATTTCATGTTCATGTCTTTGCTTGCATTTGGCTAATTAGAGCTCTTTTTGCTATCAGGATTAAGAAAAAAATAAGTAGCTGACTCCCACAGTAGCACAACATGTTTATGCCACTTTTGCCATTGTAATTTCACCCAAGCACTTAGTCTAAATTTGTAAAGATTCTGCTATTTCCATACTTAGCTAAAGACTGAAGCCAAATACATTTTGATACTATTCCATGTAAATCATTTCCATAAATCCTTACCATCAGATGTGTAACATCAGACCGTAACTTTGATCATTATTATTATTATTATTATTATTATTATTATTATTATTATTATTATTATTATTATTAATTGTTATTAAGTGGTATTTATGTATTTCACTGTAGCCTAGAGGTCTGAAGGGGTCCATGATGCACATGAATCAATTTTCAAAAAAGGGAGACCCAATTTGAAAGGGACTCAGGGACAGTCAGACCTGAGGATAATAAGACTTGGCAGCAGTATAATGGGCAACCATTCAACAAACACCTCAAAATTTTACATTCTTCTTCTGCGATGATTATGATACACCACATCATCAGAGCTGATAGGAAGTCTGCTTGGACCTGCACACTCAGATACAGATAGCTTTATTTATCCCCGAAGGGCAATTCAGTTTCTACAGTCCACCAAAACATATAGATAAACATTCATCCTGCCAGTCATCAATCACAGAGGGAGCGCAATAAAATGGCATATGGGAAAGTGCGAGATCCATAAGTATACAACAAGAAAAATATTTGAAATAAGAACTGAATAAAGGCAATAAAGGACGATAAGGAGAGACAAAATAAAATAATATATTTGATAAAGTGCCAAATGTGTATTGCACATAACAAATTAGAATCCACCAATTTTAAACGCATAACCAATACTCAACCTGATTAGACAGAATATAATTTGGACCTAGCCCGACTCAATTCCAACTGTAGCCTACACTTTTTTTTTATTTTTGTGCCTCTCTGCAATAAATCACTGCTGCATATGACGACCTGAGAACGAACGTGTGATTTGCGGGGTGCATTTCTGTGTCACCAACAAACATCTGCTGATAAACTGTTTTCCGCCCACCACCACTTACTAGTGTAAGCTATGTTGTGTTATACCAAACTCCATGCTAAGACTTTACACCTCAAGTGACGCAAGGCCACCGGCATAATATATTTATAATGTGTCATTTTAGTAACGTTACTTTAATCGGGAGCATCAGGTCAGCTGAGCTAGGGCTACAACAACATTATTTTCATAATTCATACTCAAATAATTTGGAAATGATTTTCTTGGTTTGTCAATTGATTGTTTCTTCTTCAAAATGTCAAGAAAGTATGAGAAATGTGCCCAACAAATTCCCCACAGCCTACGATGATGTTTTCAAATGTCTTGTTTTGTCCTATAACAGTCCAAAACCCAAACAGATATAAAACAGAGAAGCAGCAAATACCCACTTAAAAAAGAAGATCAAACTTCTTGTTAGTCGTTGCTGTTAGGGGACGATTTGGTATTTATTTCAAAATAAGTTGTTGGTATTTTACTTGGACTTGGCCATCATCAAAGCATTTAGCTGGCTGACATATTTAGTAACATACTATGCAAATGCAGTTGCAAAACCGCAGTTTTCCAGCAAAGACTGCTATATAGTGTACTGTATCTATTTCTACCTGTTGTGCACTTGGCTCAGTAACTCTTTAAAGCAGATGAAGGCAGAAAAACACTCCATGCTGTTCTGTATCCATGTTACATGCTTTTTTCAAACCAGGTTTCTATGTCTAAATATAGCACACAGCTTACCTGTGTTCATTATGGGAGGGAAAAACACATTTTCTGCTTTAATGAGACTTGCTGAGCAAAATGTTGCATGCTTGTGTGTCCGTGTGTGAGCAAAGTGTACAACTCCAGACAGCAGATGTAAGCAGCAAAAACAGTAGGAGGCAACGAACACACACACCTGTGTTCAGTGTACAGAAGAGTAAATGATCAGGGACATAGGCTCAAACCTCAGGGTCAGAGAGAGCTAGGTGTGTGTGTGTGTGTGTGTGTGTGTGTGTGTGTGTGTGTGTGGTTGTTGCTGAATGGCTTGACAGTCAGCCATCCCATCGCTGTGTAGCAGAGGCGGCTGCTGCTTTGTCTGTCATACAATAGTGATTAGGAGGGCGACAGAGACAGAAGGAAAGCGAGTGAATCTTATTGTGTATTATACAATGGCATTTTAGAGGAATGCGAGAGAGAGAAATAGAGATAAAAAGAGGTTTTATTGTCTGTTGTACAATAGTGTTTAGCAGGATGAGTGGAGAAGAAAGAAGGGGATTTAACAGGAGATTGACTGGATCTGTCAGACTGTAATTTCAAAGCAGGGCATACATAAACATACACTTGTACAATATGTGAGGACTCCCGATTGTGCGTTTCAATTTTTCAAACCTTTATCAATGGTTGGTTATAGGGCTGGGCAATATGCAATAAATCAGATATCACAATATTCTTGACCAAATACCCCGATGTCTGGTGCTTTCACAAAATATTTTACCAATTAGATTTTCGATAAATAATCATTAGTAATGTAGGTAAAGACAAATAATAGAACGGCTGGTAAGTTCACGAAAATTACATCACTTTACTGTAATGCAGCCTTTAAAACTAAAACCAAGAAGAGACAACACTTAAGGCATATTACGATATTACAGTATCCAAAATCTAATATAATTTCTAGTCTCATATCACAATATCGATATTATATTGATATATTACCCAGCCCTAGTTGGGTATTAAACTCTAAAGTTCTTTTGGTGGTGACGGAAATGTGTTGGTAGAAAGACAACGGTAGAAACGGTCAAGTTTGTTATTGTTTAGTCAGACAATTCCAGATTTGAATTATAATTTTAAACTGTATTTTATTCAGGCAAAGTTCTTGTATGGCTGCTTATCTTGTCCTCACAACATCATCACCTGTTATTGGTAAGGTTGGGTGTCATGCAATTGTTACCCAAGTTTCAGTATGGATACCAAAAGACATTTTTTGACATCTTGCTCTGAGAAATATAAAAATGTTTTTCTATCAAACTATTGTTCTTAAATGTTTCTAAAGACAAGCGGCAATACAAGAACTTAGCCTAACAAATTGTAGTTTCGACTAAAGACTCCACGACAAACACTGTTTAACACATTCTTGTACACTTAAAGTGCTCATATTATGCTCATTTTCAGGTTCATAATTGTATTTAGAGATTATATCAGAATAGGTTTACATAGTTTAAAACACCAAATTTTTATTGTATTACACATTGCTGCAGCTCCTCTTTTCACCCTGTGTGTTGAGCTCTCTGTTTTAGCTACAGAGTGAGGCATCTCACTTCTGATCCATCTTTGTTGGGAGTCGCACATGCGCAGTAGCTAGGTAAGGACTACTAGCCAGTCAGAAGCAGAGTATGAGGGCGTGCCCTGACAGTAGCTAGGTAGGGACTACTACCCAGTCAGAAGCAGAGTATGAGGGCGTGCCATGCTAGCAGCTAGGCGAGCATTATAACGTGTTACAAAGTGATGCACGTTAGTCACGGAAGTAAAGGCTGGACTACAATAGAGCTGTTTGGAGCATTTTGTGAACAGTGTTTTCTGTTGGGGTGGACTTTGGGCTTTTTCACTTTGTAAACCTATTACATGCACAAAAAAGATATATAACACAATAAAGGAAAGGGAAAAAGCCAAAAAGCATAATATGAGCACTTTAAAATTGAAAAATGGTTTCCGATTTGACAGCAATTATTTCATACTGATCATAAATTATAAGTAGGGCTGGGTATCGTTCAAAAAAATGTCGATACCAGTACCGATACCAATACCATGACTTTGATACCGGTTCCTAAACGATACTTTCTTCTATACCAATTTTATAAAACAAAAAGAAATTACACCATTACGGAACAAATGCTTATTTATTTTTCAGCTCCTACTACGCAAGCCTTATCTCTGTGCGTAACGTAGAGTTTTTCCTGCGTGTCTCTGCAACGTGTAACGTTACACAGCCAATCACAGACATTATTAGATCTTGGTAGAAGCATTCTGCATGCCTATTGGTTCAGGTATTCAAATTTGGTATTGAATGACATGGCATTTTTTCAATACTCGATACTTTAGAGGCAAGTCGGCCTAAAAAGTATTGAATTCGGTACCCAACTCTAATTATAAATAATGGATAAAAAAAAGCCCTGGGAAAATCTACAGTGATTTAAGGGAATCTAGGATTGAAGTCTCCTAATCCTTCCCTCATTTTAAAGCTATAGTGCATAGTTTCTGTCTCCCCCATGAGGAGTTCTAAGTAATGACAAAAAAAAACTGTTGGTGCGTCCACATGAATTGGTGCCAATAGATAGACTTATGCTAGTGTCTGTGCACAGCGAGTTATATTATATGAAATGACTGGGTGCTCCCTGTTCAGGTAAATGATGGTGGTGGGAACTCGCTTCGCTTAATCTAACGTCAATAGCACCGCTCCCTCTCTCTGTTCATTCTCTAGATCGCTGGACCACTTTTTTTTTTTTTTTTATCTAGCAGCGCTCCACATAGCACTCTTGGATACTGTAGCAGTAGCTGTTATAGGCTTGTGGCTGCTTTTTGGAACCAACATGCTGCCAGCTTTTTTTTAACTACAAAAGCGCCCTAGTCAACGGTTTCTTGTCAAAAACGACACCAAAAGTGTGATCATGGCCTAAGGTGCTCTTTCAATAACGAAAAATGAAGTAAAGTGCCTTATGTGTCCGTATACGCGTTGTTTTCACGGATGGGATCGCCCTGCTTTCCAGCATTGCACGCTTGCCACCAGTTTCTCTTCAATGACCACTGACAAGCAAAGAAAACAGTCTACACCCTTCTACAATCGCGACGGCTGCAGCTGATTGAACGAATGCCTCACGTGGGTCTGGCTGCTCCAGGATTTCAAAACAGACCATAATGGCAGCTCGTTTGGAATATGATCTCTTATAGAAACGTGTTTCTGAAAACATTTTAAGCGAGAAATAGGCCATGCAGTTGCTGAATCTGTCTTTATTTCTGATCGACCCAAGGTCAGTTTAAAAGATTTTCGTCAGCTTTTGAGATGCGTTGAGCCGAGCGGGCCGCTCCTCATTTGCATAAACTTCGCTGGATTCAACTTTATGCAAATGAGGAGCGGGCCACTTGACGCCCCGCTTCTCTTAACTCCCAACAACGTTACCAGAATGCATTGCATGGCTGCTCCCATAGAAATGAATGGGAAGCGTTGAAATGACGCTGACAATGGACACACACCTTTACAGTACCACAACTAAAAATCTGGGAAGTCATTTGTTAGCTTGTCAACCAGGTGAGGCGTCACACGATAGTGGAATAAAGTCAACACTACAACATTGTTCAGGATTAAACTATTACAGATTTTTCTTATGACACAACCACACATTTCTTTACTTTGCCTCTCCTGTACTGTCTGATCACCCTCCCCTCTACTCTGCTGTGTTCTCCTCTGTCCCATCTGTTATCTCCATGCAGATGTCCTCTAGCCTCCATTATCCTGATTGTGACTGAGCCAGGTTTGTCTCAGGATAGGCTCTCCAACATCCTCTTCTTATCCTTAAAGCAACACTGCTAGTCATCAACCTCCAACATTACTGTCTTGTTTATTGACTTTGGAATGTGACGAGTATTTTACGGCATTCATGTCAGACGGGTAGGACAGCAGAATGGTACATACATGGTACTTTCTACAAAAAAAGAAAAATGATGTCTCAGAGGGTAACAACTTGCCAACTCCAGGTTTAAAGGTGTGGTAAGTGATGCTGTGCAAAGATTGTTGATATTTGAAGTGAACTATCAAACAAATACAACAACACCCCCCCAGGGTAAGAATATACAGAACATGAATATGTCAACAACATAATGGCTTCATCGCATGGTGCGTCTTAATGAAGAAGCCGCTTTCTCTCTCCATTTATTGCAAAACCAAGAAGGTTTACACTCCTTCCAGTTCATCATAATTATTCTTTTTGCTGAGAAACAGCCCACCATAAAAGATATGATAGAGAGTCTGACTAGCAGGCATACAACAGAAGAAATCAACATGAAAATAAATTTCCACTCGTAATTTAAATTAGTTTATGAGACTATAAGACATATTGACACACAGACCTAAGACCTGCAGCACTAAAATCAGACCCTACCTGATCCAATTAGGCTAAATAAAATCCTAAAACTGAATATAATTTGGACCTAGCACAACTTGGGTCCCAGGTCAGGTTTTTTTTACTATAAAACTGAGAGGACCTATTCAAATCTCTCAGAATGCTAGACTGGGTAAACCCAGCCCGATCTGCTGGCGATTTGATTTCGCCCTGCAGCTCAGGCTGGAAACCTGTACGTTTATCTATCCTTCTTCCGTTACAAATTTGCGGGAACCAATCACAAACTGGCTTATCCACCTGGCGTGCTATTGGCGGGTTTAACATGATGACGATAGAGAAGCGACCAAGCAGCTTCTTGTTTACATACAACAAGCCGGCCACCAAAGCGCAGCAACCCGTTGATGCCGCTGTCGCTGCTACGTCACCCGGATCGTTGGTCTGATTGGTTGAAGGACTATCCAATTGCGTACAGAGTCATTTCAACTATGCCCGTTGATCACGCCTCTTGTGCAGAGAAAATACAGAGCAGACTCCCCAGACTAATGTTCAATCTTAGAAGATTGAGCTTGGTCTGGTGATAGCCAGACTACCAGAAGGCCGCTTAAGTGACCCAAATGAGCTCTGGTTAGCTCAAGTACTCCTCTGGTGTGATTTTTTTTTTTTTTTTTCTGCGGCAAAAACAAATCCCTAAGTCTGTACAAAGAAGGGATGCTAGTTTTCATCTTGACCTATGCTCCCATATTGCCACCAGTCTCAAAAAAAAAAAAAAAATCCCATCACAATCGAGGAAATAAGGGTCAATGGAGAAGATAAAAGATGTTTACCAGAAAAGAAAAGGATCCTGCAACATACAGCACAGTGTGAGGTGTGGGTGATGCTATCATGTGACAGTTTTCATATCTCCTCTGTGGTAAACTGGCAGAAGGTCAGGGATATTGAACAGACAGGTTGCCAGAAGTTTGGCTTAGTGGATTCCCAGGGATCTCAGTTTGGCTCTTTTCAACAAGTGCATTTATAGCCAATCCAAGCTCCTCAAATACAAAATCTGTCCATCTGTGAAAATCAAACCCGCTTCACATTTTTTCCAATTCTTGCCATACGCCAATAAGAATGGATGCCATTCTGTTTTAGATTGATTTTACTTAACTTACTGTTCACTTTTCTTGGCCCTTTGTCAGTCATTTTTTTCTCCAGGTGTATCCTGCTAAGGTACGCAGCATTAAAACACCATAGAAGGAAGCTGTGAAAGAACGTGCCCTTTGAGAATTAAAATATTCCACCAAGAAGATGTTAATTGCTGTACAGCTTTGTTAGGAGGCATTGTACTCAACACTAATAATCTCAATAGATAAATAAGAACACAATAAAAACCATAATGAATTAGGTATTAGGAATTATATTGCCCCAAAGCAAGGCACTAGTGTCAGAACTGGATTTGATCCCCATCCTCAACCACTGGAGACCATGGACATCTGTATAAACAAATCATATTCTTGACCAAAGTGGTGGACCAACATTGTCATTCCTGCTGCTAGCATGGCTAAAAAGTTAAAGAGCAAGCTTTACTAAAAGACTCGTATCTGATCATATCATATAGCTCAAAAACTAAGAGTTCCCTCTGCATTCTGGGGATTTTCTGTGGTCTAAAGGACTAGCTTTCTTTGGAATATTTAGTTCCATTGTTGTTTTTTATCAACGTGAAGTACAAATAATAATCAATATCTTAGCTGCAGCCTCGATGTTTCACAGCAATCCTTCCAACTCCTCACTGTTATTTTGACAATGACAGATGGTACTTTATTGGTTGAAATGATACACACAGCACCTTCAACATGAGTTCAGACTCTGTTACATTAAGCCACAGTGATAAGAGTGAGAGATCACCGCTGTCATTGTTTCCAAATGATTTGCCTTAATGGAGGACTCTACCCCGCCCATGTATTTCAAGGATTAATGTGTTTGTTAATGTGTGTACATGCATATCTGCATGGTTGACTGTTGTCACTATTTTTCAATGTATGTACAAGTGTGTGTGTGTGTGTGTGTGTGTGTGTGTGTGTGTGTGTGTGTGTGTGTGTGTGTGTGTGTGTGTGTGTGTGTGTCTCTGTCTGTCTGTCTGTCTGTCTGTCTGTCTGTCTGTCCCTTTTCTAAAGGTTAATGAGTGGTAAATTAGTGGGGAGTTGCCACGTTGTAACACCTCTACAGCCCCGGGCTAATTGGGACACTCTTTAACTTTATGGTTAATGATGTCAGACACCAGCCTTGATATGGTGTGTGTGTGTGTGTGTGTGTGTGTGTGTGTGTGTGTGTGTGTGTGTGTGTGTATGAAATCCAAACAAAATAATAGAAAGAAGCATAAGATTATTGAGTGAAGTATTAAAATGACCATTTTACCTGTAAATATGATGCAATATAGACCAAAACAATAATCCTGCAATAACAACATTTGTGAAGCATATAATTGAGACTTCAAAGAAAAAAATCCAAATTTATAGTATTGTTTTTAGTCTGTGTTGGTCTCAGGTTGTTTCTCACTCAGTTGGAATTAAAGAAACACCTCCATATCTTACAGTTTGTCCAGGCACACCAAAGGCATGAGAGCATGGCAACTGCACTGTTAGAATATTACATTTTATAAAAAAAAAAAAAACTAGATCTTGATATATTGATACTTATGCCAACAAGCTGCAGGAATGCACTAACCAGCATTATTGATCAATATTGATTATCCACAATGATGTTGCCCAGACTAATGGCTCAAATGCAAAATCCAATGCGGTTTTGAAGTTGTCAGCTTTTTGGGGTTATATTTTCAAACAGCTTGTGAAGTCTCAGTCTAAAACATTCCTGACAGGCCGAGTTGCTGCTGAAAAGATCTGAACTAAAACCTCATCAAATCAGACATTCAACCTCAACTCGGTGTCCGCAGATGCGAACAAATAACCTAGTTTTTTCAAAGCACACTTGACTGAAGAGAAGCATAGAGAACTAGAATATATTTGGAAAACAATAACCCAGGCAAACAATATAAAGACAAAATCAAGTATAAAATATTAAATTAAATTGCCAGTTTAAATCTATATGTAATGTGTTACTGATTCCGCCAATAAGATCCAACAGTATCAGTTTAAACTTAAGTCTTTCAGCTTTAAATCCTTTAGAGAGCTGGAAAATACATAGTCAATTTTGCCTACTCTAGACCTAAATATGGGAAATCAAGGACATATTGTGTCATGGTTGAACCATGGATGAGTTTTCTCTGTATCCATAAAGTGTGTCACGCAAAATATCAGATTCCTGAACCAAGATTTTTTTAGATATATATACCGTAAGGATGCAAATATTTAGGGAAAGTTTCGGCTTTCCATCCCATGCACCTATTTTCTAAAAGACCAAATGAGTCTGTTATAAAGAAAACTTAATTAATAAATTCTATGAGGAAAAATGTCTAGGCCAGTCGATTAAAACTCAGAATTAGGTGAACTTATTGATTTAATGATTAGGAAATGGGCTTTTTGCAGCAGTAAAGAGTATAAAGCAAATGAAGTGGAGAAACTAGGGGAAATTAAATATAACCCAATCGATACAGCACTAGGACCTGTCATGAGGGAATGAATGGATGAGAGTATGACAGACAGCTTTACAGTCAGTGATACACCTCATTGCATTTATGCATTTGTTTATGTGTGTGTGTGTGTGTGTGTGTGTGTGTGTGTGTGTGTGTCTGTCTGTGTGTAGGTGTCTGTTTGTGTGTGTGTGTGTGTGTGTGTGTGTGTGTGTGTGTGCGCATGTGCGCGCGCGCGTGTGTGTGTATGTGTAGGTGTCTGTGTGTGTGTGTGTGTGTGTGTAGGTGTCTGTGTGTGTGTGTGTGTGTGTGTGTCTGTGTCTGTGTGTGTGTGTGTGTGTGTGTGTGTCTGTGTCTGTGTGTGTCTGTGTGTGTCTCTGTGTGCGTGCGTGTGTGCGTGTGCGTGTGTGTGTGTGTGTGTGTGTGTGAGGGTGTGAGGGTGTGTGTGTGTTGTCAGTGGTGCAGTGTGATTTACACAAGGCCTTTACGGTAAAGTACCATGAAGAACATTAGACAAATGACACTGAGAGCAGGAAAGATTGATAATAGGCAGATAAGCAAAGGATGGAAGGGTATATGAGGGGGGTTTACAGACACACATACACACAGACACACAGACACACACACACGCACGCACGCAGACACACTGAGTAAGAAACATCAGGGTTGAAATGAGCTGTAACCGAAACTCATCCTAATGGGTCAGTTTAGCTAGAAAGTATACCCTATTAAATATGCATAATATTCAGCAAAGTCATGTAGAGTAGCCACTCTGAGTCACTGAGGGAATGGGGCAGGATCATAGATAGAGCCTGCACACACATACAACAAATGGAGAGAAAGAGTAACAAAACATGGATGCAAAGTAAAGCAAGTTGAAATCATCACCTTGGGCTTTAGTAAATTATGATGGCCATTTTTCATAATTTCCTAACATGTAATAGACCAAACAATTATGAAAGAAATAAAGAAAATAACTGGCTAATATAAAAAAAAAGAATTGTCAGCTGTAGCTCTTACATGTAGCTATCATAATTGATTTGATTATATTGCAAGGTGTGATAAAAAATATTTTAAAGGAACATGCCGTGTGAACACGGAGTGATTTGCTCGCAGCACCTGAGAAGACCCGTGGTGAGGAACAGAGAGTTCGCCTGGAGTTCTGCGAGCAAATCACTCCGCCCAAGTAGCAGAAGTACCAGTACTTCGCCTTATGTGGAGAATAGTTCCCAGTTTATATACGGTTAGAAGATGGCTGTGTCTCATATGACCTTGTTATTTGTACACGCTGTGACTATACAAATCACAACATGTAAAAAGGAAAATGTTGGCGTTATTTTGTCACTTATTGGGAGCAGTAGGCTAGATGGAGCCGGTTACCTCCAGGATCTGTGCTAAGCTAGGCTAACGGTGGGGGTGTCAGACAGAGTTACAACACGCACGGAGATGAGAAGGGTATGTATCGACTTATCTAACTCTGGGGGATACGGTGAATAAGACAAAGTCCCAATAAGTCGGCGTGTTCCTTTAAGATTTGGAAAGTTTTACTAGTAAATAATGTAAATGTAAAGTAATAATGACAAACAACCACATAGATCCCACATACGCTTTCATGCAAAAAGCCACATCTCCAAATTTTAAGATGAAAGAATACACTCCAGTGATAATTTTCCTGATTTTGATTGACAATACACAACACCGAGCAAGCTTTAAAAATAAACTTCCAAAACTCAAACAACCCTTTGGTTGGAAGTTATTAGTAGTAAATAAGCACATCAAGGTTCTAATGAGGAACATGGGAGATATAATGTATCTGCAGAAGTTTGTGTGCAAGCTCAGCTGTTTAACTCAGGTGTGTCACTGCACAGCGACCCCAAACTGTCACAAACTTTTTCTGCTGCGTCTTCTACTTTAGTGTCAAATCACTAAAGTTATAGTTGCAAGTGAAAAGAGACTTCTCATCTTATTTCCTTCACACATAAAACTCTCGTCTTGATTCCTCTTTTAAATTAGCAGAGTACCACTCACTTGGTACTTCTGTCCTCATTCAAACATGTTTAGGTGACCACAGACCTCTGAAGTGGCAACATTTTGGCTAATCTAAAAAGAGTTTGTTTTGTATTCAAGTTTGGGTTTTTGATACAAAAAAAAATCCTGTCACAAGGTCTACTTTCTTGGTTCTTCTGAAGCTTTCAGTGTTTCCTTGTTGCCAGCAGCAGATGGAGTTTGCTTACTTGTCATGGAGAAGGTTTACTTGGCTCCTTCTCATGTCACGTAAATTGCCTCCTCGACTCCCTCACTTGCGTCCCTTCCTCGCATCTTAGTCCCTCCCACCAAGAAGGCACGGGAGAGATGTGGGAAAATCATGGGAGGAGAGAGGAACTGAGGAAATGTGTTGTAGAGGGACGAGACGTCCTTTTCTCTGTAGTGTTACGTGAATACGTCAGCTATTTGGGCAGACTGAGCAATGGCTTTCAGCTGCGTGGCTTCTGGTGAAGGCCACTCTCGTGTATCCTCGGCTAGATCACCTCGGTGATCCCTCCTTGATGCTTGGTCCTCGCGGCAGAAATAAGAGCTTTGAGACGGCCTTCACAGAGGAGGGACAGAACAACTTCTGGTTTAGCCGAGGACAGAGGAGTCGAGGAGCTATCAAATAAGGGTGATGAGATTCTGCCCTTATTATGACGTGACCTATGTTGTCACATGATAGAAGGTTACATCTGGGGCACGTTTAATCTCAAAGCGATGTGCACCGTTTTGCTACGGTTTCTGGATTAAACGACATGTTTATCGTTCATTGGCTGTGTCACAGGTGATACCCAATCAGCAGAGACGTGTCCCCGTTCCCCGTTTCAGTTTTAAAAAAATTGTGTTGCTATGTTTTGTAGGGCTGAACATTGCCATGGTATTAGTTCCTGGAAACTGCACTGTGCCATTATTGACAGTATCAACAAGATGTGATTGAAAACCCCAAAAATATTCTCTCTCTCTCTCTCTCTCTCTCTCTCTCTCTCTCTCTCTCTCTCAAAAAAAAGCTCTGATAGTTACCAGAGCAGGTTACACTCAGTCTTTGTTTTTGTATTCATTGGCTGGTTTGTATTGTTAGGTGTGGCTCGTAATTGCTTCCAGTGGGTTTAGGTCTCTTTAAGTGTTTACTGGAAGATCTTACTATTTCTTAAAAACCTTTCAGTTTGTGCTGCAGAACAAAACACATCCAGACACAGCAGGTGCTGTAGTAAATGCAGTTGTTAAGCATGTGCGAAGCCGCAATTCAGCAGACTCTGAGGTAGAAGGAAATGGACGGAGAGCGTTGGCTGTGTAGGAAAGCCCCGAGGGGCTGCAGAGAACAGCCAGAGGCCAGCTTCACACACAGAATCCAAACAGACAACCTGAACGTACACTCTGATCCAGTCGCACTGGGATTCATACTTCTGTGGACATTTTCTTGTTCTTAAAAGACATTGTTAGCTCTTTTGGCCTGCAGCATAAAGACAGGCTAACACCAAAACCTTGATCTATGGCAAAACTGCCCAAAGGCAAGACCACTGCGCACACACAACAACACAAGCCTCTGCTTCGGTGTGTAACCATAATAAAGCTGTCCTACGGTCGGTAAGCTTTTCACTTTCCACTGCCCTGAGTTAGCTCGGCATTCACCCCGCTCCCCTGCACAGACACACACACACACACGCATTCAAATAAGTACACAGATTGAACGCGCACTTCACAGACATGCATTTACCCTCAACAGGCACACAATGCTTGGCTGGCCATGCATTTCCTCTAACAGCCAGTTGCACTCTGTCAGTCTGTCAGTCTGTCAACAGAAGATGGAGCAGACTGATTGACTCTCTGGCACGAACATAGCAAAGTGCTCCAGACTGAATTTAACAGTATCCACTGACTGTTGTGAGTCGTATTGTGCAGAAATTATCAATTTACTCTGTAAATAACTAGGAAGTCAAGCGACGGATTGGAATAACCAACAAGGGTTAAAGGTATAAACATGTATGGTGTAGTGGCAGAAAAGAAGATGTTCTGAAGGAGAAGGCTCGAAAAGCAGCTGGACAGACGTCTCCCCATTTTTCTAGAGACATCACCAGGGCTGCAGGTAATAATTATGTTTCATGTTTTTCAATTACTTTCCTCAATTTATCCAGTCTATAAAATGTCAAAAAAAGTGAAACATTCCCAATGTGACAATCTTCAAACTTTGTTCTGTCCAAACAATAGTACAAAAACTCTAAAGTACTCATTTTACAGTAAAACAAAGGATATTCTGGGATATTCAGCCCTGAAACCAGTCAAAGTTGTGCATTTGTGCATGAAAAAACTATTCTGTCGATCAATTGTTTGTTTCAAGATCTGGTTTGATTAATTACTGTATCAGAGGAAGAAAATGTAGGGGAAAATTCAACTCCCATCGTGATAATGTGAATGCAACTTTTAGAGACTATAACTGACTGGCACCTCCATTTGGTTTTTACAGGCTGATTTCACCTTTTTTTTTTGTATACAGGCATTCTTCCACCAGCTGGCTCGCATGTCAGCCCAGTCCTTGGTGACCCCATAAATGTCAGGTCATTTCAACGTCACTTCTCCAACGTCTGCTCTGGTGCAAGAGGACTTTTTATTTTGGCAAACCTGTCAGCTTTATAAGGCTGTTAAAATAATCAAAGTCCCTTTTAGAAACACTGAGTTAGACAGAAGGAGAGGGAAATAAAGAGTGTGTGCAGACAAACATGCAGACAGACAGACAGACAGGCAGATGGGATATAAACACTAAGGCAGACGAGAGTGTGAAGAGCTACAGAATGAAATAAAAAGATATATTAGTCCTTTGAGAATGACACGACATGGGTTATCAAGTCGGGCCCTACGCTGTTGCCTTTGGTACTAATTATATGTTGTAGTAAATCTCCAGCCAGACACTCTTGAGTGATAATAAAGCAAATATGATGTAATCTACAAGCCAAAGCTGGTAATGCCAAAGGAGTAGAAGCTGGTGGAGGAGCAGCTTGATGAATGGGTGAGCAATAGTTGTCCAAGTAGTCCAGTGAGTGTGAGCAGGCTATCAAACGAAGGAAGGAAGAAAGAGATAGGCTCTCTAAAGCAACATTCAAGTGCCATATATATAGCTTGTGTAATTGGAAGTGGGATGCTTTAATCATGTTTTTTTTGGGCAGCAGATTGTTTTGATGAAAAGGTAAATCTAGCCCAACTAGATGTCATAAGATTGAGATTTTAGAGACTATATCGCAAGCCTGCACGTTATGAGGGAAATATCTTTTTTTTTTTAAGATAATTTTTTGCCATTTTAGGCCTTTATTCGATAGGACAGCTTAGACATGATAGGGGAGAGAGGGGGGGGAATGACATGCAGCAAAGGGCAGCAGGTCAAACCTGCAGCTGCCTATGCTCTACCAGGTGAGTTATCCAGGTGCCCCAGAATTGTATTTTGACACATATTTTTATGTGTCAAAATATTTAATCCCGTCGACTATGCAACTTTTTGTTTTTCTAGTCTTTTTTTTTTTTTTTTTTAAAGTTTTGGTCATCTTTTTCAACACTTGTCGCTTTTTTCTACGCTTTTCTCATTCTTTTTCTGATGTTTTTGAACTTTAGAACATTCGTACATTTTTTCAAATCTTTCACCAATTATTTTTTCAAATGCTATAAAAATTTAATAAAACACCCAAATTCAATGAAAATAGTGAACTGATATTTACTTTACTTGTGAAGAGCGTTGTATGGCACCATCCACGTTATGGTTTTTTGACAATTTGGTTGAAAGAAACCCAAATTTTTGATATAGAAACTTTGAATATGGGTCAAATTTGACCCGAGGACAACAGGCAGGTTAAGAAATTGCACTGATATTGCACTGCTGTAGTCCATAATGCGATTTCGCTAAAAGTGCTATTAATTGTGCAGCCTTATCTCGAGATCTTGGAGATGTTACCATTACCTCTGCTCTACTGTGTCTTCAAGGAGTATTTTTTAGTGGGTCAGGCATTTGAAGAGTTCAGCCAAACTTTCAAAGACAGAGCTTCACTTCTAGTTGTCAATCCGCTGCACACTGATTGCTACAGGTTGGAGTAAAGAGAGGAAGAGTAGAGTCGAACTGACAGCATTTGTCAGCTTGTTTTGCTTCAAAGTTTTTGGCAGAAATTTTACATTCGGATAACCCTTTTTTGCATTAGTTAAACACATTGGGAGAATGTAATGTGGATGTCTTCAGGCTACATTTGCTAGTATAACATAGGGATGTACAGTATATGCAAAAACAAACCTGATAGTGTTAATAACAAGATATACTTCTATATTCTGGCACATACATTATTCTGTCAATTGCATCTTTTCTTAATCTTGCATTATGTGCAACATTTGTGGTTACATCCACATCCATAATGTAAATACCATTAGAATAAAATGTATTAACACAACACTTCATCATTGAACAATTGCTGCAATAATCTGATTTACCCCATTAAAGTGTAATCTGATCTATACAAATCAGTTAAGTGTTTTTCACTAAGACAGAGATAAAGAGGAAAAAACATCACAGAGCCCTAAAAGAGAGAATCCAGCAACAGAAAGAGATTAAGAGGACGCTTGTTTTAATTATTTGTTCCTTCTGATGTTATCTACTTTATGTCCATGTGAATCATTCAAAGAGTTCAGACAGATTAGTAAATAAATTACAAACTCCTGACTGTGGTTTAGTGATCCGCTGTCTCTGAGCACATTTCCCCATCTCTATTTTTTATGGAGGACTGGTAGTGTCCTTTTTGATCTTGTTGTGCAAAAATGACCACCAAAAGGACTATAATAGCTACAAGTACAGTACATTCATATGAAGCACAGTACTCGCAATAGTAGTAGTGTATATAGATTTGTCCACATATGGGTGAATTCTTAAGGGAGATGTTGGACTCACACAGACAGAGAGATGGGATTTATTTACCAACCCATTCCGAAAATAAGTCCCTCTACAGTATATTGTAAAATGACCACACACACACACTCAAAACCAAAGCCACAGACTCAGGGATTACTGAATTCTCTGGGTCCCCTCTCTGTTTGTCCAGCAGGCATAAGCACACACCAATTTCACCGCTGCAGAATTTGGTAAGTGATTAATAAAAGTTCCTTCCAAAACTGCACAAGCCACAAAGTGTCGCTAACACTTCATCTCGAAACGTTTTGGGAAGAATACTTAACAGGGAATTGAGATGAAAAAGTCTCATCTAGCAGTTCATCTAGAAGCAGGCCAAGGAAAAGTTCACTTAGGTGTATATGTAGACAGCATGTTCTCATGAACCATTCGTCCAAAAAGCTACGAAAAGTTAAGCACTGTAATTCATAAGCATTCCACGTTTTTTTGTTGTTGCTGTATTCACTACATTGACTGCCGCTGTATAAGAACGCGGCTGGCTGCGAAGGGAGGTGGTCCAGGTGGATGGGTGGGTGTTAACATACAGGACATTCAAGCCAGAGAGCGGCGTTCGCTTCCCAGGGAAAACTAAAGCCTTTCACACAGGAAATGCGTGATCCTTAGGAGTGTTTTTAATCAAAATATTTCCCTAAGTTGTTTTCATTGTGGCAAAACACTCATATTTTGTGGACAAAATTTAACCGTAATGTCGGCCAAATGACCAGCAGCTCGCGGTGCTCTGTACCTGGCTCAAAGTCACCTATTTTCAGGTAACTGATCTACCAACTACCGCTGATACAACGGAGATATGTAGCCGCCGTCACAAAGCTCTGTAACGGCTTAAACAACTAGCAACTGTATGGAGCTAAATCAGGGCCAAATGTTTTGTTAATTTGAAAAATATATATATAGTTGAAAAACTAAAGCTTGAAATTGAAAATTTAAGTTTTGGTCTAAAACTTGAAAAATAAAATCATGTATTCAAACTAAAAATAAGTGTACAATTTTTTCTTTCAGTTTGAATAAAATTTAGATTAAATTCTGGAATTATTTTGAATAAATTATTAATTTTCATTTTTCACTTTTATATTTGTTTTCAGTTCCACATTTCATGTTTTCATATTCAAAACGTATTTTTTTTACGGTTTCAAATCTTTTTTTTCAGTTTCAGATCTGTTTTTCAGTTTCAGACTTTTGGCCCCGATTTTGCGTAGGGGGCGTGGCTTCAACTCAGAGGGGCGTGGAATTATGAGTGACAGCCTAACAAAGAAGGCAGAAGACTCCTCAGTCATGTTGCCTTCAGGAAATTGTGTTACTGCTAGAACTTTGACTGAATGCTTTCTATCCACCATATACATGTGATTTTTACTAAACAAACTGATGCCAGTGACAAAGTTCCATTTAATTTCATCATTCAATCATTTAGTTTTGGACAACACGTGGTACCAATTACACTATAAGAGCAATAAACTTCCACGTACGACTTTGAATGTATGCACCACAGTATTCACTCGGCAGTCAGCATGGCGTCCGCTCCTCCAAGGCAACCCTGGTGCCAGACATGTGAAAGATATTAGCATTTTTGAATACATACTTTGGGACATTATCCCCGCAGTGGCATGTTTTTTTTGTCATTAACACATAAAGGGAAAATAGGTGGACAGCTGGACAAAGCTGGAAATGAAGCATCGCTAGCACTAAAGTTAGCATTAACTAATGTTAGCTTCACACTAGCTGGTGTTTTTACACTAATTTCAGCTCAAGTTTTTTGACTTTAACGTGTAGTGTCTTTGTTAACCTGTTTGTCAGAATGACCATAACTCGACAGTGGCTGCGATGCTTCATTTCCAGCTTTGTCCAGCTGTCCACCTATTTTCCCTTTATGTGTTAATGACAAAAAAATGCCACTACGGTGATAATGTCCCAAAGTATCTATTCAAAAATGCTAATATGTTTTACATGTCTTACCTGTGCGCTAGCGCCAGGGTTGCCTTAGCGGAGCGGACGCCATGCTGACTGCCGAGTGAATACTGTGGTGCATTCATTCAAAGTCGTACGTGGAAGTGGGAGAAATCATTGTTCCTGCTGAACTGCACAATCTGGCACAGTTTATTGCTCTTATAGTGTAATTGGTACCACGTGTTGTCCAAAACAGTATTTTAAATGGAACTTTGTCACTGGCATCAGTTTGTTTAGTAAAAATCACATGTATATGGTGGATAGAAAACATTCAGTCTTAGTTCTAGCAGTAACACAATTTCCTGAAGGCAACATGACTGAGGCGAGTCTTCTGCCTTCTGTTAGGCTGTCACTCATAATTCCACGCCCCTCTGAGTTGAAGCCACGCCCCCTACGCAAAATCTGGGCCAAAAGTCTGAAACTGAAAAAAAATGATCTGAAACTGAAAAACAAATCTGAAACTGTAAAAAAAAAAGATTTGAAGCCGTAAAAAAAATGAGTTTTGGATCTGAAAACATGAATGTGGAACTGAAAACAAATATAAAAGTGAAAAATGAAAATTAATAATTTATTCAAAAATAATTCCATAATTTAATCTAAATTTTATTCAAACTGAAAGAAAAATTGGTACACTTATATTTAGTTTGAATACATGGTTTAATTTTTCAAGTTTTAGACCAAAACTTAAATTTTCAATTTCAAGCTTTAGTTTTTCAACTATATATATTTTTTTCAAATTAACAAAACATTTGGCCCTGATTTAGCTCCATACAACTGCCGCTCTGCTCCATGAAGCTCGTAGCCAACCGCCGTCAGACACTTGAACTGCAACTCCCGGCCTGTCATGTGATGCCCTCTAGCTGAAAAAGACAAACAAACTACTTAGGAGGCAAAGAGTCAGTGCTATTTCAGTTATTAATACAATAACATGTGCTAAACATTTATGTTTTGACAGCAAATCAAATCAATGAAACTTGACTACACGACTACAGCCCATGAAATTATGACTCTCTCTATTCACAACAACTGAGAAACCGAAGCACACACCACGTTTAACTTTTATCAAAATATCTCTGCGATTCTTTCTATTACAAGGCAATCAAGCTCGCTTTCTTGGACTTGATAATCATCCATTGTAAGAAGCATAATGACTGGGGCTGCTGTCTTGTCCGTTTACAAGAAAAACACTTATGTTTAAGTATGACTTTGAAATCAATATGCTGTGTTAAAATTACAAATACAGCTTGCCAGAGCAGAAGTCACATGTAGCTGCAAAACAAAGGCAATCCCCCCTCCTGGAAGAGCTTAAACTCTCTTTTTTTTTCCTGAGTTCTAGTCCCAGCAGGACTCTCTGTGTGCTTCTTCTCATTTGTATCCCTCTATAATCCTTCCTTCAGCTGTTGAGGCCAATAAATAGGCCTGGCAGGGAGACAGCATAGGCAGGGGAGCAAAATGAGGAAAAACAATGTCCACGGTGGTTAAGCCAACATTGGATTGCCGTTGAAGTTTTTGGTTGGCAGTGCGGGCAGGATGAGGGGGAGAGAGAGAGAGAGAGACAGTAGCTGGTAGTATCATTCTAACTGGATCCACACACACACACACACACACACACACATCCGTACAGCATTTACAGCTAGACAATCAACCATGAACAGGGAACATCAGCAGAGAGCAAGCATCAGCCTAATATGCATTCACAAAGCCCCCACAAAAATCCTCTCAGCAAAATATGAATTATGAATTAATATGAATTATGGCCCTGCAGGACTGCGGCGTCTGCTCATTAATCAGTGTGTTTTCAATGGAGCGGGAGTAATATACCCGATTCCCACCATGTTAATTCAAAGAACAGGTATAGCCACACGTACAAATGCGCAAACACAAACGAGCAAATTAGATCTGGAATCAATTAAGGACTTTGACTCATTGTGGTCAGTTAGCTGCTTACCTGTTATTATAGAGGGTTTTCTTTTCTTTTCTTAGCAAAGAGGATTGAAAAATGGATAGACTATTAGCATTAAGGATATTTGAACACTGATCAAAAAAATCAAGTTATTTCTATGACATTAGGCATTTCATATGGGATTCATATGGGACACTGTGGACATCTGGGGGCCCCCACATCCTCATGGCACCCAAAGGCCACAGGTTCACAGTTCATGGTTATTTGATTTATTAAAAATTTGTTTGGGAATATGCACCACTGTAACTGTAACATAAACTGCATTTTACCAATCATATTGTGTAAAAAAACTAGATTACATTCATTAATCAAAGTTTTTAGAAACTCTCGCATTCTGGAACATCTACACATAGTACCTATGGTTCCCAGGATAGGGAAAGATAATGGTTATGGTAAATAAAACTACAGTTAAAGGGGCGCTATGCAGTTTTGGCCATTTCTTCGCTGTTTTCTCACTTTTTGCTCTGAGGTTTCTCTATAGAGCTCCCCCTACAGATTCGGAATAGATATTTGGCAGCTCTTATGTTTACTTGGGTCTGAGTCGGTCAGTCTGCCATTTCCTCTTTCTCTGTTCCTCCGACAATGCTTTCCTAGCTTTCTGCTTCTTTTTTGCCGGCTCAGCCATGACGATAGTGTGAAAAACTCCATCGCTACCGTGTTAGCCGGTTCCTGAATGGACGTATGTGTGCAGTGCCGTGAAGCAATTCATTACATCGCGAGACCTGATATCACGCGATACTTCCTGACGATGAGGCCGGTGGCTCGCCGGATGAAAGTTGCAAGGGTGGTTTTTCCACTCACAGGCGCTAGGGGGAAGCGAGACGACCACCATTCAACTCGAAAAAAGTCATATAATCATTCCAATGACTCCAAAGCTGTTCAGTTAAGGTAAATTAATCTAAAAAAAACTGCATAGTTCCCCACAAAGTTGAATGTTAATTGCAGGTCTGTGATGGGAACTCCAATCTCCCTCATTAAAGTCTGGTGCACCCATCATCCATCACCCCGACCTCCACACCCTCACTTTCCGCCTTGCAGCATAAAGGTCACATTACTTTCTGCATTGTTACTGAACTTTGTTACTGTAAGCTAATTGTGAGGTGCAAAATCATCCAATTTGGATGTAATTATAAGAATACTGGATTGATAGCTAATCTTGAGACCCTGTCTTGTCCAGAGTCCTTGTAAAATCTAGTTTTGATACCCTTTGTTACTGAGTTGATGTTTTGCTTACATGATGCACATTACATAATAAAAGTATATTTAAACAAATCAAAAAAACTGATGCAGCAAACCAATAAAGCCTCCATGTGTTGTCTGTTCTGCACAGAGAGCATTGAGAGGATTAATATGGGGACCACAACTCAATTTTGTCCCAGGGCCCCTCAGCAGACTTTAGGAGTCTACCACATTAGACAGTAAGTGCTGGAATCTTTAAAAATCTGTCTTTTTTATGTCTAGATGTTGAGTAATTCAGCCCTAATCCAAATTCTCTTGTAAGTGGCTTAATATTTAATTCTTAAAGTCAAAATAAAGGCGATCATAATCCAATGAACAGAGCTAGATTTCGGCTTAATCTCTTGATTTGTAAAGGTGTGTGGATCATTCAATCAGACAAATTTAGTATTTTCTAACCATGTGCATGTAAGTCAAGAAAGCACAGAGTTGTCTTTTTAAAATGCTGGTGATCTAATTATATTTAGGCAACAAATTGATGGTTTTGCAGAGTCTTGTAAGCCTGTCAGGTTTTCCAGTGTGCAGACAGACTAAAGTGTATTTGAGGGAGCGATCACAGGTGATCAACACATTTATTTTAGGCCCCGGCAGAAGTTGCAGCCACACACGCTGATAAATTCAATAAGTCCTATATTCAGTGATATTGAGAAAAGAAATTATTATTGTGTCTCGTGGTTATGAGAAAAATGGCTTCTGACCCTGACAAAACAAACAGACAAAAAAAACAACAGTTGCAGCAGAATTTAGAAAAATCTCAGCTGTTCTTATCATGGTTCAGTTGTGTGTGAATGATGTCATGATTCCTGTCTCAACACACCTGATGAAGACCATGTTTTCTTTTGGTGACAGTAATGTTTTGCAGATATACAGAAACTCAAATGCAATAAAGTGCGATATCACTCAGCTCTGCAGGAATACATTCTCTAATCCTGACTGAATGACCTGCATTTGCTTTTTTTGACCACGCCAATACTGTAAAAAAGTTCAGTTAATTTCAAATGATAATCTGCTAAATGTGCATATATATATATATATATATATACATACACATATATATACACATATACATATATATATATATACATATATATATATATATATACATATATATATACATATACATATATATATACATATACATACATATACATATATATATATATATATATATATATATATATATATATATATATATATATATATATATATATATATACATACATACATACATACATACATACATACATACATGAGATATATAACATCAGGTTTGCTGCTGTATTAAAGAAAAACTGACCACTACAGCCAGCTCACAAACTCATTTTAGATACTGGCCCTGTTTCATAAGTCATGAGTCCTTTGTGCCCTGACATGCACTCACACATTTCCCTTTAGCTCCCTCAGGAGAATCCCCGCTGCTGTCTTAAGTGCTCTTCCAATACAGTGATAACTCAGGTGAACTTCCTAAAATAAACCCTTCGAGTACCAAGAGAGAGAGAAGAGAGTCAACATTTTTGCCCAGAATCCTTTGTGGTCATTCATCATTACCTACGCACAGTGCACTGTGGCAGGACAAGCAATGCGTGAAAAATATTTAGCACAACAAGTACTACCATACAAGCAAATACTCTCAGTCACCTGGAATCCCCGCATGACTTGTGGCATTATGATCAAGTACAGTGGGGGGGAAAGGAAGTAGGAGGCCGAGACGGGCCACTGGAACCACTGATGAAATGAGGCTGAGGTTGATGCTAAGTTAGTCAGTCTCTGGTTTGTCTATTAAAATAGAAAAAGGACAGGGACTTGAGCAGTCAAAGGCTCTGTGCAATTACAACAAGGACTGTGTTGTTGTCAAAACCGTAGCCAATTCCGGTGCCACCCCGTGCCCCCCTTCTAGCCCCGCCCCTGGCACTGTGGCATTGATCAGTGAACCTTTTCAATTAAGTGAAATGTTGTCGCTGTTTACACCTGGCATTATCATGCAATCTGTGTGTGATTATCCTGTCCTGGATAGGAAAAACACATATTCATTTAGGTGTAAAGGCATGATCGGATCGGGCAGACAAGATCTGGAGGTGGTCCCTGTTAGAGCTGGGCAATATATCGATATTATATCGATATCGTGACATGAGACTAGATATCGTCTTAGATTTTGGATATTGTAATATGGCATAAGTGTTGTCTTTTCCTTGTTTTAAAGGCTGCATTACAGTAAAGTGATGTCATTTTCTGTACTTACCAGACTGTTGTAACTGTTCTATTATTTGCCTTTACCCACTTAGTCATTATATCCACATTACTGATGATTATTTATCAAAAATCTCATTGTGTAGATATTTTGTGAAAGCACCAATAGTCAACACTACAATATCGTTGTTATCGATACCATCGCGGTATTGATATCGAGGTATTTGGTCAAAAATATGATATTTGATTTTCTCCATTTCACCCAGCCCTAGTCCCTGTAAAGCAAGTGTAAAAGTCGCCTACCTCCACCTCTTTCTGTTACCTTAAAGTGACTATATGTAACTTTTATACATTTCTGAAACTGTGTAATGTTCCATCTGATGATCATAAATGACCTGTAACAGCAAACGAGACCAACAGTGAAAAGAACGTTATTTTATATAGTTTTTATTAATGCCTCTGCCTGGGTCCAATTTTTCCCACGAAGTCACAAAATGATTTACGGCAGGCAGACGGCAGACAGGTTCACATTCTGAAGGGTCACATATTTCGGCTTAATGTAGGCCTAATGGTATTTTAATTTAATTATAGAAGTTATCTGCTGTAGTTATAGCTAAGACTGGGGCTGGGCCATCACAGAAAAGAACGAAATTAAACAAAGAACAACTAAAAGCTAAAAGGTAAAGTGAAAGACAACGGGCAAAACCGAGTCAATCTCGGTCGGGCTTTCAACAGATTGAGATAATTACGGAATTGTAAATGATTCAAAAACGTCCCGAATTGGCGCTCAAGTGTGTAATATGTCTATTTCATTCATAAAATAACTTTACATTGCACGATGTGGTTGTACGTAGGGCTGAACGATTTTTGAAAATAATCTAATTTTTTTCCCAAATTACGATTCGATATTCGATTATTTTTTTAAGCTCTTTGTCTTCTGTATTATTCAACAAAGAATAATATAATAATGTATAGTATGAACACACAATTACACACTAGACAGTTAAATAAGTAAAAATATAGTATATATCTATACACACACACACACACCAGTGTAATTTTTTACAGTGCACAGAGAGGAGCTGCCTCCAGCCCCTCCCCCTCGTGAAGTTGCGTGCTGCCGAGTGCACTTGCTCAGAGAGGCTATCGTTGCGTTAGCTAGTTGCTGGTGTTCTTGCCGTGGGATTAACTGTACTAATAAAACCGTTGAAACACCTCGGCCACGCTGCTGTGAAAGCTCCCCGAACGTCATTTATCAGTCTGGTTGTTACCCCTCTCAGTGGCAGCTCCTCCACTCATATCTTTATAACGGAGCTAACCGCTAACCGGAGCTAACCGCTAATCGGAGCTAACCGCTAATCAGAGCTAATCGTTGCCAACCGAGCCTTGAGTTCTGTGTGCCTGTATCCATTAACTGCATGTATAGACTATATACTACTATTTCTTTTCCCTTGTCCCCCTGTACTTGTGTAAAGCATCCTTGGGTTTCATGAAATTCACTATATAAGTTATTACTACGTTGGTTGCTACAACAATCTCTTAATGCTTTGGCTCGTGACACAGTGACAGTGATAACGTTACCCGGTTAAGCTCACTGTACATCCAAAGTAGGCTAAGTTACCGTATGCAACACTGGAAATGCATCTGTAACTTATTATCTTATTGATTTTCTGTCTGAGCAAAATATTCATCGCAACTATATGACCTCCCGGTAACGCTAACGCGGTTATATGGTGGGCAATACAACACCGTAAAGAAAAGACCTTTGCGAGAGCAGGTGTGGTCAAAACACAACCGCTTTTGTCCAAAGCGGCCGCTACAATCAACACAAACTGAAAGTTACATATAGCCACTTTAAGCAATCCCAACAAAAGCTGCCAGAAAAAAGTTGTAGCAGTACAAAACAATTATGGTCCGTGTATCATCCGATCATTTGTTTTTCTTTTCACATATGAAAACGAAAAAACGAGAAAACAACTCCTTTTTCCGTTTTTTTAGAAAAACGAAAAAACGAAATTATGACTTGATTTTTGGTTTTCCCGTTCTTGCACGGAAATCAGAAAAAACACTTGATATTCCGATTTTCCCCTGTGGGTGGTGCTAAATCTGATTGGCAGGATATGCATTCATTGTTTTTCAAATTAAGAGTTTACCCACACTGTATTTGTTAGCCTGTAAAATTAATAGTCTATACGTAAATTTAATAGTCTATATGCATGCTTTTTGTCACCCAATTATTTGGCTTAACTCACTGAAAAAATCTATTGAAATAGCCTAAATGTAAACATGTTCACGCATTGACAGACAAAAGGCACGATCTGTTTTTGTAGGAGAGGGGAAGACCCACCTCATCTCATTGTTTAATCCTGTTGTGTTCAAAGTCATGTTAAACCATTTTTTGTTCCCAGTCAAAAATAGATAGTACTCTAGTCCTGCTATATACATACATATATAGCTATATATACTCCGCTATGTTGCGTTAGCATACAGCTGCATAATAGTTATAATAGAGTATGCTAACGTTAGATTGTAGTGGAACGAAGCAGCACTTTCTAAGGTCAAAACCGTAAAGAAAAGACCTTTGCGAGAGCAGGTGTGGTCAGATCGTGCCTTTTTTCTTAATTTGAAAAACAATGAATGCATATCCTGCCAATCAGATTTAGCACCACCCACAGGGGAAAATCGGAATATCAAGTGTTTTTTCTGATTTCCGTGCAAGAACGGGAAAACCAAAAATCAAGTCATAATTTCGTTTTTCTAAAAAAACGGAAAAACGGAAAAAGGAGTCGTTTTCTCGTTTTTTCGTTTTCATAGGTGAAAACAAAAACAAATGATCGGATGATACACGGACCAATAATGCATACAGCCTGAGATGAGTTTCAGGCTGTATGCAGGAAAAGTAGTAAAGACAACAAGATGCCAAAAAGAGGATCCTGAAGTTAAAACTCCTAACAGCTTGGCCACAACAATTAAAATAATCCAAACTAATTAGTCTTTCTAATTTCATTATGATCTTTATACTGTTTCTGACTCCTGTTTTTGTTCTTTATATCAATCATTCATCATTTATACCAATATCGCATCCTACAACTGTGAACATGATTCAAAACAGATACAGCAGGTACTTGCAGACAGCAGCAGGCTCTATTTAACTCTCCACCTCTGTGTGGCTTACGGGGATGGATGAATGGATGGATGGAGGGATCGAGATTAAGGGAAAAGCAGGAGGAAGAGAGAGGTGAGAGGCGGACACAGAGCGTTAGAGGTGTATGAAGGGAGGGCAGGAGGAGGTGCAGGGGGGGTGGTGGGCTGACATCACTGCATGTGCTGCTTGATGCCGCTGTAATAGGCTCACATCACAGTTCTGCCATCTTCACCGTGTCTCCTCCGATCTATCCCCGACTGTCTTCGTGCCTGTCGCTTCTCATCAGAGAGGGAGAGCGGGCAACAGAAAGAGAGGCAGGGAAGATGGAGAGAGAGGGAGGGACAATAACAAAATATCTTGTCGATGGCAGGGTCAGTATGCTGAAAGAATGGCTGTGTTTAGATGGGTCAAAGTGGTTCATGCAGTGACTTGCGGCTGGTAAGATATTCTTAGGTGGTCCACCTCTCTGTAGGTTTAACGAAAAAGAAATCGGGGGATAATTTGTCACCCACATTCAGATGTCCAACAGCTAACAATTTAGCATCCAATCACATCACACATATTCATGTCAGCAGGTTTGGAAGACCTGGTGGGTTGCATGGTTTCATGAGTTCCTTTGCAGGTGATACGGTTGGCGGGTGTAGTTCGGTAAAAGGAAATACTGTAGTTCCTCCATGAAACTGCTCACAACCAGGTCTGTGGATTATCTTGAGCAGTCGGGTCATGATTTCTAGAAAGAGGCTTTGCTGTTGAGTTTTTAAAATGTATTTTTGGCGCTTTCAGCTCCACAAGCCATGTGCCTTCTAGTTCCATTATATTAGAGAGAAGGCTGATATCACCAACACTGGGCAACTCACACCAAAACAATCTAGATTAAAAAAAATAATAAATAGCACTACAGATAAAAGGGAACATTTTGGGGTGAACTGTCCCTGTAAGGTCAGGGTGGATACTTGGGTGTACATCAGAAAAGTAGTGTTAGTTGCTTAAATTTTTATCATGGCAGAGTCATGGCAGAAGTAGTAGAAAAAATGCTTAAATTAGTTGTTTTCAGAAAGGTCATATGGTTCATTCTGCAAGCCATTGACACAGCCGACAGCATTTGTTGGACTGTTGTCGTGTGTGGTTTTTCTTTCTGCTGAAGGAAAATGAACAATGTTAAGGGAAGAAACAGGAGAAAATCAATGCAGTGAGCCAATAGGGAGCCATGAAGAACCAGAGCTTACAGACGGATGCTGAGTGTGAATGAACTGGCAGCAGCCGCAGAGAATGAGCAGCCAGTCTGACAGCTTAAACACACCGCCCGATATGAGACAGCAATTACACGAGGTCAGCTGACACACCAGCTAATCCAGCGCTACTAAAACTGTCCGCCTGAAGCAGCCCTAACAAGCCTCACTTCATGAAGACTTTGTAGTGACATAAAAAGTTTGTTTTCTTATACAATTATAGGAATACCTTTTTTCTTAACCCTCAGTTTAAATGAATGAGTAGGAAAAGTTTGGGGGAAATAAAAAGTATTGGCTGCTGTGTTGTCTCATTCTGTGGTCTGGACACGTCTTTCTACTTCAGGCTGAGGGTCGGCCATGATTAGTCTATATTGGTGAAGTTTCATTTCCAGCATTGTTCAGGTGCCGCCGGAAATTTCCGCCGGATGTCTTTCATTTCAGCCAGATGTCCATCACCTTCCGCTTTCTTTGTGTTGTAATTTTAAACTCCGGTCGATTTACTGCAGGGTAAATCCAGACAGCTAGCTAGACTATCTGTCCAATCTGAGTTTTCTGTTGCACGACTAAAACAACTTTTGAATGTACATATGTTCCACCAAAACAAGTTCCTTCCAGAGGCTATTTTGCAGAGGGAGCGTTGCTCCGTCCGGCGCTTAGCGCCACTCAAGACGATTGTGATTGGTTTAAAGAAATGCCATTAAACTAGAGCACGTTTTTCTCCCATCCCGGAATGCTGTGTGGACTAGCCCTCCTCGGCGACGCTGTGGAGGAAGGTCTGGCAATGGGAGACTAGGCCATGATTAACACCCATGAGGGAACTAGTTGATGTTGTAATTTATGTAGCATATTGTGTCAGAGACATCTTTACATCTTGAGGCATGTATCCGGAACAGCTCCTTCCCCTGAGCTGGCTGTGGGCTTTCAGTCATTCAGACAGCCCAGCTGTAAAGACACTGCTGACAACCACAGTTTCAGATAAAATTGCTCTTGGCACTAACAACTTTATCGGGATGTTTTGCCCTTCGGATATACTCTAAACCAAAATGCCTCAGTTACTGTCACCATCTGTCAGCTCCTCAACGCAGAGATATACTCCAGTGACAGACAGTCAAACCCAGCAAGGCCAGACCTTGGATCCCCTCAGATGACGAAAGCCAAGGATTTGGACTTGACAGTTTAATCTGCAGCACTAAAGATGTTCTTTGTTTTCGTCTTCAATCTCACTCTCTTTCAGAGAAATCAATCAATCAATCAATCTCTCTCTCTCTCTCTCTCATACATCTCAACTCATCAAATCACTACTACATCTCAATAAAACTCTACAATCATTCCCTCTGTTCTCTTACTTAGGATGTACCAGTGGTGCAGCAAATCAAACTCTTAACTAGGGTTGGGTACCGAAATGCGGTGCCAATAGGGCACCGGTGCCGACGTAAACGGTAGTATCAAGACCGAATAAGAACGAAAATTTCGGTGCCTCATTTCAGTGCCTGACTTTACACTACACTCGACAGCAGGTAACGTTAGCCGACCTTTAGCTAGCAGGTTAAAATGCTGACAGCTAACGTTAAACAGTGTAAAGTGTGACTGTATTTCACTGTAGAGGATTCCAACAGCGGAACGTAACAGTCTGCTCTGCAGAGCAGCAGCTGCCGTTGTCTGAATTAAACCACACAGACGGTGCGTTCACTTAAAACAGGTAGCCTCGTGATGCAAAGTTATTGTAAAATACCCTTTTCCCATCTGGTGGTTGTTTTTGTCGTTCAACAGCAATTTACTGGTGAAATAAGTTATTGTTTTAAGTTATAGTTATTACATTATTATTAAATCTTTAATTTTGACCATATGGCCTTAGCAATAAACAAGCAGTTCTTTAATGTCGCCGACTATTTAGTACCCTTCTTTTTTTTGTTATTCTTTATATTTTTTTTTACTTTACTAAAAAGTATCGGTTCAGGCACCAGCACCGTTTTAAAAGTATCGCTTTAGCACCGGTATCGGAAAAAAACCTAAACAATACCCAACCCTACTCTTAACATGAGTAGCATATAGACAAGAACAGACATGTCAGAAGAAATGAAAGTAATGGTTTTTAGTTATCGTATCAGTCAGTTATTCTTATATCGTATATCAGTCTCTTTGTATATTTAAGTCCTCAATCAGTCCTTCATTTTGTCATTTCATTATTTTATAAGACCATCAGTTTGTGTATCAGTCCTTTATTTTTTCTATATCCTTATGATTATATAGCTTAAACAAAACCTTTGTATGCCAGTTTATTATTCTATATATCAGTTATTTTAATATTTAAGGCCATTATTTTATATATAACAATGTTTTATTGGATATTTAGGTCCATTATTGTGTATATCAGACCTTTTTTTTAACATATTTAGTTCCATAATCAGTCTTTTATTTAATTTTGTTATTTTACATACAAGTTCATTCATTTGTATATCAGTCCATTACCTAGTTTAGGAGTCTCTTATTTTGAGTAGTTTATAATTGTATTTCAGTTTGTTATTTTGTATAATAGGCTGTTATTTTGTTTATAAGGACAACACAAAGTGTGTTATTACACATACTGTATGTGGCAACATATCACAGGCACAAAGACATAATATATCATGAAGCCTAAGCTTTGTGTTTATTATTATCTGTGGTGTAATATAATATATATACATTATGCACTGATTCAGTAGTGTTTAAGTGTTGAGGAGTCCTGTCACCCAATGTTAACCTGCCAGCCAGTCAGTAGCAAATATGTTCTGTAGCCAGCATATAAAAATAAACTATAAAATGGATGTGTAGGAGGTGACCCAGGAAGGCCCTGATCCTGTGTCACTAATTCAACACGAAGGCTGCTTGATATTACGGCAAGAGGACTGGCCATGTAAATAAAACAGTGGCTAAGTGCTCTTGGCTGCGTCCGGGGATTTCTAGGTATAGTAGTGCTGTCCTGATGTCAGTTACATCTCCACAACATTAGAAAGTGTTCCCCGCCGTCCCTGTGCACGCCTGTCCAATCCGATCCTGATGTAAAGCTCAGGAGGACCGGGTGGGACAGCTGGTCTCTGCGTGAGGAATCCTTTGGCTATATGTGGTCTCAGGCAGTGATTTCAGCACCATGCAACACTTTGAAAAAGGACAGATACTGCATTAGTCATTACTGTCCTTGTTATGGTTTTGGTGTTTTGCCTTGTATTTTGTTCTATTTCTGTTGTCCTGTTTGTAGATTTCTGTATGTATCCTGTTTTGTACATTTCTGTTATGTATATTTCTGTTTACTTATTTCCCGATTCATTGTGTAGGTCTCTGTTTACCCTGTTTTGACTGTGTTCTGTGTATTTCTGTTTCCTGTTTTATTTTGATAATCTGGTTTTCTGTCTAGTCTTGTCTAGTTTTACTTCCTGTGTTTTCCTGCCTTTGTTGATTACCCTGTCTCTCCTAATGTGTTTCACCTGCTGTGTCACCTGCCCCTCGTTACCTCATTACCCAGTGTATTTAGCCCTTGTGTTTCCCTCGTCTCTTGTCAGATTGTTTTGTGTTTCATCCTGTCTGTTTACGTCCTGCTCAGTATTTCTCAGTCAGCATGCCCTGCTCAGTATTTCTTAGTCAGCGTGCCCGTGTTTGTCATCTCCCCTGCAGCCTTTTGTTCCTTTTGTTTGCCTGCCTCCTCTGGACACCTTGTGTTACCTTCTGCCTTTTGGATACCCTAGTTTGTTGGAACTCCGCCTTTTTTTTGTTGTTAATAAATCGTCGTGTTCAACCTTCTCCTGCCTGCCTGCCTTCTCCCTGCGTTTGGGTCCTCTTTCCCCTGCTCACCGCAATAGTCCTGTTTATGCACCACCTACTTTGTATATCACATTACACTTTTCTGCTCTTTTTGCGCTTCTGGTTGGATGCAACTGCATTTCATTCGCTTTGTACTTGTACTCTGCACAATGACATTAAAGTTGAATCCAATCTAATCTAATTAGTTTTAAACAGGAGTAATGTTTGGGTTGAAAAAGGAAAAATTCACTCATCAGAGACGTGTAACAGAAGCTGTGTCCCAAATTCATACTGCAACATACTAATTGTCATACTGTTTCAGCAGTTTGTACCATCTTATACTTACAGGATGTGATAAAATATGTATTTTCCCAAGATGTAATGCTTATATTATTTTTGGTTTCCAAGATTTTTTGGAGCCGTTTCACCACCACTGATAATTTATTAACAGTTACTGTATGTTCAGCTGGGAGCTGCTGCTCCATTTCCCAGATGCATTGCATTGTGGGAGAATAGTTTGCACCTACAGCACACTCAAAATCAACCATATTTAGTATGCATTCTGTCTGCTTTAAGTACACGTTTCTAGTGTGAACATACATACAGTACTTACACCGTTGCTTGGAATCAGTATGTAGTAAGAATTTGGAACAAAATAGTGTAATTTTTCTTTTCTATTCAGGGATTGACACATTGAAAATGTGACATTCATGTTTTACATGTGTATTTAAAACGACAATAAGGAATAGATGTGGTAAGTGTACTTTAAAAACAAATCAAGTTTTTGGTAAAACATAACATCTTATTCCCTTGTTGTCCCGTTGGTATTATGTAAGCTGAGAATCCCTGAGATAAATAGTAGGGGCACTATTGAGAGCATCCTGTCCAGCTGCATCACTGTGTGGTATGGGAGCTGCACTGCCTCCAACCTTAAGACCCTGCAGTGCATAGTGAAGGCTGCTGGGCGGATCATTGGTGCCCCACTCCCCTCACTCCTGGACATTTACCAAACCGGCCTCACCTGCAAAGCAACCAGCATTGTGGGTGACCTCAGCCACCCCTCACACAGCCTCTTCAGCCTCCTGCCATCTGGGAGACTGTACCGGAGCATCCGAGCCTGTTCCACCAGACTCGCAAACAACTTCATTCCCCAGGCAGTCAGAAAGCTCAACACCATCCCCTCTTTCCCTCCCCTCGCCTCTGCCCCCAAGAGCTCTAGACTCTGACCCCCCCATCAGGATCTGCACTGGCCACTTTATAAAAAAGAAGACACTCAGGAACTCTTCCTTTATATTGCACATTTCAAATATCTTCATCTTTAGTTTTCTGTACTGTTTGATTTTGCCATACATTTGCACTATTTATAAGTTATTACTGTATTGTATATATTACTTATCTTTTTTTATCTTATTTGTACATATTACTTTTTTTATAATTATATATTTCTTATCTTTTATATTATACTTGTTGTACATGTCCTTATTGCACCAGGGGTCGGAGAGAAACGTATTTTCAATTGCTCTGTATGTCTGGCACATATTGCAGAATTGACAATAAAGTTGACTTGACTTAGAAAGGAGGTAATTCAAAGGTGATGAAAGAGGATGATGCTGAATTGATTCATGTGTTGATAAAATCATGTTTAGATCAGATGTTTAATCTTGTTTTGTTTTTGAAGACAAAATTACTTTAGTTAAAACACGTTTGATTAATGAATAAAGGGCCAAACTCCCTTCCCTTTTGTTAATTGAAAAATGCTGTACATGTACAGCAGTAAAAGTTGCATTTTTAGATACAGGAAGAAATAAAAAGGAGAAGTAAACAAAATGTTATTGTAAAGGTGCTCTCTGTAGCTAAAACTGTATTTCAAACAGTGGCAGTTCTGTAATATGCAGCTGCAGGAGCTTCAGTCGGCACAGTTACGCAGATTGCTGAAGTGATGTGTGGCTTTTGATTGGCACTTTGGCCAGTGTGTGATTTTGAATGCCTGGTTTGATTAAAAATGGTTCAAATGTCATAAAATTCAGCATGTTTCAAGAATATTGTTAATGTATGTGTCAAGTTAAAACTGAAAATTTGACATTTTTCTCATAGGATGGTAGGAGGAGAAAGGAGCAGTTGTTTTGTGAGCTGCCCTTAAAATGTAGTTGGCATGATTGGTGGAGAAGAAATAACAGTTTTGACGGCAAAGATGCAAAAAAAAAAAACCACAACAGAACTTTCTTCCCTGTCAAAAAGGATTTGGTCTGAAAGTCTACAGATGCTGTTTGAAGAGTTTGTGCTTTTTTCTCTTCTTATTTCAGGGCTGTAGTACTTGAGTCCGGACTCGAGACGTTTTTCTATTGTCTCGGACTCGTCGGTATTTGTACTCAGACTTGTCTTTGACTCGGCCACTGGACTTGCCAAATGTTCTAATTGGTCTCAACCGAGTCCAGCACTATATGCTTTTTTTCTGAAGTAACTTCCTCTTTCATAACAAAACCAAAAATGAAGCGCACTTGTTCAGAAAACAGGTATTGGTTTAATTCAAAATCCATCTAGAACGGGCATTGGTATTGGTCCTTGGTATATGCCTGGCTGCATCATGTACTGAACCTCAATCATCAGGCATCAATCATTTTCATTTTGAAGAATGGGAACATGTCAGTTTTTTTTAGTGACACCTGTGTTGCTGTTATTTGTTACATATTCTATCGGCAGTCCAGAATGTTCTTGTTACACCAGAATAAAAAGACATCTATTATGTACAGTTAGGAGGAGGAGGGTGGGGGCTGTGCGCAATCACGGAAGGCTTGCATCATGTGGACGCGCTGACACTGTTATTGTCATTACAGAATTCCTCATGGGGGTGACAGAAACTATGCACTATAGCTTTAAATTAAATAATATGGCCTAATTTTAACCTTCTTTCTCGGTCTTGAATGTCTCATTTAGACTCGGTCTTGACTTGCACTCAAACCTTTTTGGACTCGGTCTTGACTAGTCCTGGTCTCCCAAATTGTCTTGGAATCGACAAAGGTGGACTTGACAACAGCCCTGTCTTATTTAGACGATAATGTAAACTGTGATATATTTCACTATTATTCAGAATGTGACAATATTCAGAATTTGAAACAGGTCGTGTCAACAGCATATTCCGGATGGATATTCCAAATAAGGCCTTTTTTCCCCAGAATATAGCATTTTCTGGTATTATTCGTGTTTTAGAGGCATTCTTTGGACATGTATACAGCGCATTCGGAATATGCATCTCAAACCAGGTTTTTAACCGCAGTTTAAGCTGTGTGCGTTGCTATGGTTTCTGTATACAAACCATCAAGGCAACAGTTTGTAAGCCTGCAGACCCGAATAGAAGAAGAAACACAGCTACTTTTAAACATTATCAAAGACTGGATATCAACAGGTTTTTGGATATGCGCACACATCGCTACGCCGACCTTTTAAAGAAGCTGGTTGAAGGAATGAAAGAGGGACGCTGTGTTCGCACGGTCCAACAAGTCAGCCAACTTTGAAAAAAATCCTATTTTGCATGGCTGCATGTAAACGGGAATATTAGTGGAATATTCACTTTCATTAGCCATGTAAACAGCTTATAATATGGTCTTTTTCGGAATAAGGGCAAAAACCGGAATATCATGTGCATGTTAACGTAGTCAGTGTTTTATTCTATTCTTTTTTCTTCTAAGCTGGTTGCTAAAGCTGTAGGTTAACATGTTTTCCTGTCAGCCTCCACTTATCCAGTAACAAAGAGCCTGAAGCTTCGCCTCATTAGTTACCATGCAATCGAGATCACTATTGATATCTCTTAACGAACTGCCACCTCGTCAGTTCGATTTCATGTTAACTCACTCCAGAAAAAGAAAATCAACATCCAGCAATTAGTTTCGGGGGCCGAAGGGATCAGTCTGCAGGGCTCGCATACGGTGTAGATATTCATTACGCTAAATGGGGCCCGTCTCGCTGCTGTTCATTGGTTGAGTGATGTCATTTGTCTGATTGGACGTAATGGGCCTCAAGGGCTGGTCTGAAGATGTCTACAGAGGATACAGAGGCTTCACTTTGGGCTGTTCAATCCTGAATGTACTGCTGCAAACTGAGTTCCCCATTAAGGATTCAACATCTGAAACACACTGAGATGAAACTAAATGAATCATCTTATGGAGGGGCAGAGCTTGCTGTACATGATGGCGTAAATGTTAGTTTAAAAAAAAAATAATAATATTTAAATAATATTCTGAAATAAATGGAAACCAATAGCTACCTGGAGCCCATTTCACAAAAGCGATTTTCAAGCAATGTTTGCACACATATCACAAATATTGGCAACTGCACATTTCTTGATTGTTACTCACAAATTAGTCTCGCATTGCCAGACCTTCCTCCACAGCACTGCGGAGGAGGGTCTGGCTAATCCACAAAGCATTCCGGGATGGGAGAAAAACGTGCTCTGGTTTATTGCCATGTCTTTAAACCAAACACAATCGTCTTGGGTGGCGCTAAGCACCGGACGGAGCCACAGTGCCGCTGCAAAATAGCCTCGAGAAGGAACTTGTTTTGGTGGAACGTGTACGTTCAAAAGTGGATTCACCACTGCAGAGATCTGAGGAGCAGTTAACCATAGTCCTCATAAATCGACTGGAGTTTAAAATGCCAACACAAAGAAAGTGGAAGGTATCGGACATCCAGCCAAAAAGGACATACGGCGAAATTTCCGGTGGCAACGGAGCAATCACGGAGTGGAAGGTCGTGGATATAGACTACTCACAAATTGAACATTCATTTCCAAGTCCTACAGGGCTCGTGCATGCTCAAATACGTATGAGTCACAAGTATGGCGTCTGCTCTGGTGAGTGAAATGTATATACATTTGGTGAAACAGACATCTGAAAGGCAGGAAATCATTCTCAACACTCCAGGTATGCTTTGGTGATGATTAATGCAAAATATACACAATTTGTAGTTAATGAGACTAAAACCAGCTGTTCCAAGTGTCCTAAAAGAGCAATGTGGCCTTGTGAACGTGAAGGGACATCAGCTGTGGTTATAAATCGTAGCACTACATCATAACTGTTTTAACTGGAAAAACATCATCCATTTGTCTGCAGCTGTGATCACAATACAATGAAACAGCTACAAAAGCTATGATGCTGCAGTGACACCTTTTCTCATTTAAAAAGAATGGGATGCAACACTAACAAAACAGATACCACTCCCAGCTTTATTCCTGCTAAACATGTGATAGAGATATTTGCACAGATACGATTTTCCGTTCGGTTCTTAAACCTGCTTTCATCTTGATTTTATATGAGTATATTTATTTGAATGATTTAGTTTCACTTATTTATATTTCTCTCTCTCTCTCTCTCTCGTATGTCCTGGAGTTACAGCTTTATGGAAAAGGTTAAGTTGTCACTAGTGATCGACAGATTTATCAGCCGGCCGATATATTGGGCCGATATTTGCATTTTTACGTGTATCGGCATCGGCCAATACGCGGCTGCTGGGTTCGCCGATTTTCCCGCCATTATTTACAGACAGGCGTTCACACAGGCAGCTCTGTGTTGCTAGAGACGCTGCAGTTCACGTGCAGACCATGCACTGCCCCTCCCCCACTAGCAGAGTGCTGGTAGCCTGCTCTTCAAGACAACGGTAAGTTTTAAACTTTCAAAGCATCTTTTAACTGTTTGACTTAGCGGAAATATTGCCATACACTTTGAAAGTGGAAACACGTTGCTCTATATGTACTTGCAACTATAGCTAAGCAAGTTTGTGAGTCCAAATGGAAAATGCGAATGCCGAGTCTATAAAACTGCTTGCCATTGTATTTAGGGAGCTGCAAATAGCTAAGTTGTAGGCTATCTGTATGCATACAGTAGCTGTTACAAACACTGGTCATAGGATTAAGTAATGCCGTGGTTCCGTGGGAGTTTTATTCAGCAACCACCTGGCTGAGGTTTGGACGCGTGTGGTGTGTGTGTGTCTCTCCCTCTCTCCCTACTTGGAGCTGGGCGGAGTTGCCATCGCAGTTATATCAGAACGCAGCCCCCCCCCCCCCATTTTATTTTATGTAGAAACATTGGAACCATGGCAGTCTTAAATTACAAATCAAGCACTTTCTTTCAATGGCTACTTTTCAGGTTTGTTTTCTTAAATTATTTAAATGTGTTGACAAATGACATGTTGTGATGACCTGATTATATCTGTCTTAAAATAATATGTCAGCAAGCAATGCATCATCAAGGCTGTGTTGTACAGGTTACCATATGCAGTGCACCCATCCATATGATGCACATTGCACACATACTTTGGGTGATATGAATGTAAGATGATTGCAGAAGTGACACTGATCTGTGTTTTTGTTTATTCTTTTTAAAGAAATGGCAGAGCAGATTCCGAAAACAAATCCAGTGTGGCAGCATTTTACGCAGCCTACTCCAGGTAAGGCTCGCTGCAACATCTGCAATATATTGGTGAGCATGGGAGCTGAAAAGGCAAAGACGAAAAAATTGGTATTGCACTAAAAAATCCATATCGGTCGATCCCTAGTTGTCACTTGTGTGACCAGCTTGAAGTAAAGAAGGAAAAAACAAACAAAAGCTGTTTACACCCATTTAGTCATTTTCCTTACTTCTCATTTCTTATTTTCTCTCTCCACTGCTCTTTGCTTACAATAATAGGAATAATAACCTCCTTCTGTCACAAATACTACTGGCCTCAGCAGAGAGAGTAACAGAGCGGGACAGAAAGAACATTTGATAGACTAAACAGGCCGTGAGCAGAAACTCAGACTACAGCACCAGTGCATTAATTGGAGTGCCATGAACTGGTGGCTGGGTTTTTTTATGCTCTCTACAGCGAAGGTAACTAATTTCTGCCTCCTCCACCCAACCCACACACATAAACCCACACCCAGACACACAGCCATTGCCATTACTGTGGCTGGGGTAGATTGCATGTGGTGGGTCGATGCAGGTCCGTGGAAGCCGGCCATGTCTGGGCTCAGATACCCAGATATGCTAAAGCAGGACAGTTTATCAGACTGGGCTGGGAACAGGGACGGGTCAAAAAACATTTCAAAGGGGGGGGGTCACATTTGTAAAATGAGTACAAATGTGTCGCGGTCCAAATACAGGTACTCGCCACTCTGGGGGAAAACCGGCTGTTTCCAGAGGGAAATGGCCAGTTAAGTGTTTTTTTTTTTAAATAAATATTATATATAATCTTCACCTTTATCACTAAGGCTTGTTTGGATATAACATACAGTATAGTTCTGTTAAATCTTATCATATAGGTCTGGTATATCGGAGCTGTCCCCGAGTGCCGTAATGTCTGCCGTTTTGGAAGATATTATTAAAAAAGGTAGTCTATAGATTAGGTTTCCCTACACTGTGCGACAACAGGCCGAAATTATAATTCAACTGGCAACAATTCACCAGCGTCTGAGAGGTTTTTCGCTTTTTCGTCATCATTTGTCAAAGTCGTCATGATTCGGTGACTGCCAGTGTCATTAACATACTTATCAGCATTCACGAGGTGCTTTGCATTGACTATTTATGGTTAAAAATGGGCGTGTACAGGGCGGGATAAGAGGCGGATTCAAGTACACACACTTGTAGGTAATCTCTGATTTATAAATGGAACACTGCTTACAGATGTGCGTACACACGGTTTTATAAATCTGACTTTTTTGGCGTACACCATTTTGGGCTTTTGGGCGTACGTACACTTATAGTAAGTAATGAGACCCCTGGTTCTTTGCAGTAATAAGATTACAAGTTAAATAGTTTATGTAGTGTGATAAATGAATACCAAATAAACATGCATCTCTTTGTTGTAGTTTTGAGTCTCTTTGTGGTCATTCTTTGTCTCTGTGGTCGTTTTGCATTTAGTGTTCTTTTTCCATCTCTTTGTAGTTTTTGTGGTCATTTTGTGTCTCTTTGTAGTGGTTTTGAGTCCCTTTGTGGTTATTTATCTGTCCGTCTGTATATTTCCAGGGGCCCTGTACCCAGTGGGCCAATTCAGTAATCCAGCCATGATACTAATAAGGACGGGGCCTGTGGCACCCCTCTCTCTGTTCCCGCCCCTGACACACTCTAATCCCACCCTTTTCTTTTATTCTTCCCCCTTTTTGTTGATCCTTTTCTTTCTCCTCTCCGTTTTGCCACTCTGTCTTTGTATTCAGCGAATGCAAAAGGGGAAATTGGAATATTGAAAGAATGAGGACAGTGTATTGGTCATGGTGCAGTAGAAATACAAGACAATACCACAGCTGAATAAATCTTTTCACATGGTGAGAAAAACCACTCCGCGATTTGAAACAATGTCTAGGCTCACAGGCCGGGAGCCAATCCCCCCCCCCAAAAAAAAACAACACTGTACAGACGATGTGGCTTTATTAACGCTTTTGCAAATCAACTTTCTCTTAACAATAATGTCCTAACTGTATTATTGCACATCATATAGTACTTAACAAGAGTAACCAATAACAATCACTCTTGAATCCTCCTTGTATTATTGATTTAAACCAAAATCACATTTAGTCATCCTTTTTGTAGTCAAAAATAATGTCCGTTATTTTTTTTTAAATCTCTTTTGTTTTCATGTTTTCCTGGGTTTGCATTTGATAAAGAAGTTTAAGGTAAACTTCAAGCACTATGAAAATACTGATTCTGCACAAGTCCTCTGAATGCTAATATCTCAAAGTAGTTTCCTCTTGAGGCAGCCAAGTATATAGCCAAAATGTCTCATATTTTCATGCATTTCCCCCATGAACTTTGAGGAACAGTATGTTAGGCAGCTCTGCGGCACTTTTATTTTCTATTGTGTCATCGAATGATTGCAGTTTCTATTGCTCTTGTTTGTTTTTTCATTTCCTAGTTTTGTTTGTTGTTGCTATTCCTTTGCCTCATCTCCGTGGCCACCAGGCTCACCTTTATATAAACAACTCATCAGTAGAACGCAGCAGGTAATATACCGCATGCTTATTTGTCCCAAAGCATGTGGTCATCACACACAGGCCACAAAAACACACAGTATACGTATATATTTATTTACTGTTTTACAGTATGAAAAGCTGCATGTTGCTGTTTAAAATTGTTTTAAAATGTTATAAATAAATAAGAAAATGTTCTAAGTAGATAGGATAAATAGGTTTGGAAATATTTTTACAACTGATATTATTTTTTGTTATTACAGAGGGAAAGTACCGAAAAAAGGTACCGTTGGGTACCGGAACCGAATTCCAGGTACTTGTATTGGAAAAAAATTGAACAGTACCCAACCCTAGTTAACAGTAACGTTTCTTGTGCACTCCAGAAAGTATATCGTGCTCACCAGAAAGTATCTCATACACACAAGAATAAGAAAAAAAATCCCTTGTCCCTTCAGGGGCTCTGTAAGAATTTCTTGCTCTGTTGATTATTTAATCACAAAGCACAAGATTATGTATAGTGGTAAACAACAAATGAGTTCATTGTGCAAATTCTCTGAACTGACAAGGTGATGGCTGCACACATGCACATCAAGAGAACCCTCAGTCCCCCAATTTTTGGGGGTATTAATCCCGACACTAGTATCGATACTAGAAAAAAGGCTTAGTATCAGTAGCATTGATACTTTAGGTATTGACCCTGCTCTCCCCTAACTGAAGAAGAGAACTCCATTTACTCCTAAATTAGCTGTTCTAAGGATATGACCTCCTGTTTATACAGCATGAGCCCATCGTGTGGGCTGTAAATGAAGCTGTAATGCATGTAAGCGTATTCATACATGAAACATTAATCAAGCTATAATGAATGACTCGTGTAGTATCACAGACCGTAACAGCACCAGTCTTTCTCCTTTCCTTACACAAGAACAGGATTCGGCAGTTCCATTTGCAGCAATCATTATTTCAGCCATTAGCTACCGGAGGCATTTCTAAATCAGCTAGGCCTACATATAGCTATATAGATTTACACACACACACACACACACACACACACAGAAATACAAACCCTTGTGCTCCATCACTGAAAATGAACATATGCAAAACGATGAGCTGCTCCAGCTTTTAAAACATCAATCACAGAACAGTCCTGAATTAACAAATGGGATACAGGAGACAGGATGTGATGTCATTAGGTAAGCAGAGACGGCAAGGGCAGCAAATGAAGAAACTCAAGGTTGGACGTCATCACAAAACAGTTTGTATTAGCTTTTATTTTGAAAGTGTGATCATGCAGAGAAACGTCTTTAGTGCACAATTAATTGCTTTTTCTATGCGTTTCTGTTGATAACTTAGAATGTGGTTCCAAAGCCACAAACAAGCCAAAATTACACACATGCTTCTTACCATATGCACTCTAAATGCACACATCTATTTTTCCTTTCAGCTCGGCTTTGCGAGACGCTGCTCTTGACAGATATTCCTGACGCTCTGTTGCTGAGCAATGTTAGGAAACTCCCGCAAGGCATCTCTCTCTCTCAGGACTTTCGCTTTCAGGCAACTCTTAGAAAACCTATTAGGTATCTGACTAGAGACAGCTGAGTCAAACGGAGATAGGGGAAAAGAAGGATCCGAATAAATGAAATTCAGAGACTGTCTGCATCGTGGGGAAAGACGGGGAAAGCGAGCGTTGAAGTCAGACACGGAGAGCCTGCAGGATAGAGGGAGGCTAAAATAAGACAGAGGTGGGGGTGTTAGATGGTGAGAGAAAGACAGCCAGACAGAGCTGTCTCGTTGTCCAATCCCCACCTTTTAACCTCTTCTCTTTGACTCCCACAATCAATCTCTCTCTTTTTCAATAGTTAGTGTGTTTTTGTTGCCTAGTCTGAGCATTTAAAAAAGTTTTTTTTCAAACAGCTACAGCAGAATATCGGTTATCATTATTTTTGTCTGACTCAGAAGTGCTGCAAGAACCTGGCAGTTCTCATTCTAAAACATCAATGTAAAGTGTGATAGGAAAGACATATTGGCAGACCAGAATCTGCTTTCAATTGATTGACATAAACTGATAAGTGTCTTTTGTTGTAGAAGTCTTTTGTGAACGTCATATAAGAGTGTACTCATATCAAGAATATTTGAAGTGGGTTTTTTTTCAGTTTTCGGTGTGACTATTTCCTCAGAAGAAAGTATTTCCTTCCAAAAAGCTGTTCACAGTGAAATCTGTGGATAATATGTGGAAGAACTGGGACATTATTTTCTTGAAATAAACATTGCTGTCGAGTTTTTAGGGACGGAATGTCTTTAGGTAAATCTAACACTTTGGTCCAGACTGAAATATCTCAACAACTTTTGGATGGATTGCCATTAAATTTGGAGCAGACATTCATGTTCCCCAGAGGATGAATTCTACTGACTTTTCATCTAGTGCATGGGTGTCCAACTCAATTTCACAAAGGGTCACAGTGGAAAATGAGAATCACATCAGGGGCCAGACATGTAGAATTTATTGACATGATTTAAAATAAAATATCTTTGACTGTATTATTTGATGTCTCACAAAGCCTTTTCACATACAATTTGGTCAACATAAAGCCCTAAAAAAAGAAAAGTGACTTAGTCATCATAGAATTTAGCAAAACGATGCATTCTGATTACATTTTTAAAAGCAGGCTACCACACAGCTGACCCACAACAACCTGTTTCACAGCCTGAATATGAAAACTCTCTGCTTCTGTGTGAATCTCAAAGTCTGCAAATCTGCCAAATTCTGCTCTAAGTGTCATGTAAACTGCGGTTTGCAAACATTTTCCTGTGTTTTTGGTTTGACGCACAACTAGGTGGGCCAAAATTTATTGTGAACTTAAATTGATTTGCAGGCCGGATCAAAATTTGCGCTGGGGCCGGATTTGGCCCGCGGGCCTCAAGTTTGACATGTGACCTAGCGGCATCATCAGGTCAAGGTTTTCACTCATCCATGTGCAAGACAAATTGGCACATCATTTTGTACAGACATTCATGGTCCCCAGAGTATGAATCCTAATCTTGGACTTTACCTCTAGCACCACCTTGAGATTGACATTTGTGGTTTAAAGTAAAAATGTGGATCCCCATGGAATTTGCTTCAGACATTCATGTTCCCCAGAGCATAAATCCTACTGAGTTTAGTGATCCTTTAACTTTTTCTCTAGCGCCATGATCAGGCCAAAATTTTCAATTATCCAGCAAAATGTATATAATCTAGATAAATAATAATCTAGCTGGATGAAAAACTAGATGAATTAGCACAAACATTTTTCACATATTCATGGTTCCCATAAAAAGTATCTTAATGACTCTGGTGATCCCCTGACTTTTCTTCTCATACCAACATGAAGTTGATATTTGTGGTTTTGAGTGAAATATCTCAACAACTATTGGATGCCACAAAATTCCATTCACCTGCAATGTTTTGGAGTGGCAGAAATGTCCAAGACAAATCTTTTATAACAATGCCAAATAAAAGTATGTGCAAGGCTAGTAAGAGGGAAACAAATATGGTGTATGTTTTATGATTTGGATTCAGTGTAGTTTCTAAAGTTTTGGCCAGACTGTGCCTAATTGACAGGTGTCAAGGCTATCACAGTGTGCCGATTATTCATCCTAACTCCTCCTCCTCTTGGCTTTGTTGCCAACAAAAAACAACAGCATGTGCACAAGAAAATCCCCCAATTCCCCCCAGAGAGCAAAGATTTAACCAAACCAACAAAAAAACAAAAAGCTAAACAAAGAGAAATAAACAGCGTACCCCCCTTTGACCATGGAATTCCTGACTCTAAATAATTCACAAACTTGGCAGGGAGCAGGAAAGATGCCTACAATGTGAATCAACAATGTAAGCTACCATATGTGACACTTCTTAGTAATGAATACATGTTGTTTTGATTCATGAAGAACACTAAAATTCAATTTCCACATGTTAATTTGCATTTGATTTGTGGCACTGAATATTTATCTGCTATCTGTTACAGAACTGGGGATATATAGCCCACCTGGGTGGACCATTAAGAACCACTGTATCATAAACTAATGTTGTCTACTGAGGCAAACAACTCAGATGGCGAGGTTAAAAAAAAAAAACATTACAGACTTTAGCTTCGGGCAAAAAGAAATGCTGCTGTCAGAAGGGCTGGAACAAACACAAACATGCGCACGCACGCTCGCTATCTTTTGTGAAACTTGTCTGTGCATAGGGGATATTGAAAATACTTTTTGCTAATTCTAACTGATTTATAAACATTTTAGTCAGCAACCCACCCAAACTTCATACATGGAATCTACCTGCCCTTCTAGAGACCTGAGAAGCATAATATGAAGTACAATGTAGACAAAGTCGGCAATAGTAATTAGTGAGAAGTGCTGTCTAAGGTGGGTGAAAGTGGCTGAGCTAGTCAGGTTAGCATATGCCTTGTAATTTCTTTTACCTAAAGAGCTTACCTTTACAACAGTGTTGTGATGATACAGCGAGAACTGTACAGTAAGAATGTTTTTAGTCTTCTCTGTCTCATTCAGCCATCCAGACAAAGTCAATTCATTTCAATGGTTTACAAGGCAGGGGTAAAAGTTTAACATTGGTGAATTAGACACACGACATTGCACAATTGAGCAATAGCAAACAGTCACCAGAGCGCAGAATGTTTTTCTAGCATGTAGGGCAGCCTATATGGCACTACAATGTGGGAATTTTTATTATATATATATATATATATATATATATATATATATATATATATATATATATACATACACACACACACACATTTTTTTTTAACATGGGGGCAATAAGGGGTTTGACAGTGTTGAGCTTTGGGGTAACAGTTAGCCGAAGATTCCAAAATGGAGTACGCTATAGTGGCCTTATTAGCTCTGTTGCAAAATCCAATTTTGATTAGCCTGCTCTGTCACAGTATAAACTGACAGTGTGGTTTGCAGACAGGACTTACAAATACTACTTTTTAAAAACGGTCGTGCTAAAGTGGTTGTTTTCGCCTCTTTCATAACTCTTTAATGAATGAACATGGTGTAAAATCAGGCGAAAAAATGCCGGGGGGGGGGTGGGTTAACTGCACAGAGAAAAAACAGAAGCAGCATAAAGAGCTATCGCGACTGACTAGTGCTAGCATGTTCATTGCTTGTTAGCAGGCTCGCCATTAGGGTGCCAGCTAGCCCTGCGAGTAGTCACTACAATACACCTAGCACAGCCCATTTCAAGAAAACAAATGTAGTTCCTAGAGGTTAATCAGTAAAATCCAACAACAAAATAAAATATTAGACCAAATAAACTAATGCAGGACCTCACTGGAAAACTGGTTTCAGCATTCATCTGTAATGCATTCAAGCTAAGTACAGCTTTGTGTAAATTCTTGTAGTCCTACAAATGTAAGTCAGCAAAGCAAGAGAAACAAGACATTGTCATTTCTCATGAGCAAAAGCCTTGACTAAGCCTTTCTCTGTTCATACCACACACAAGAACTGAACACACACATTGTGTCTCTGCCTGGTCACTGTTATTAATCACAGGAATGTTCAAATTGCTGTTAAATTGTCCGTGGTGCAAAGTAAACCTTGAGGCAGGGACTACATTGGTTGTAAGCCCCGTGCTCTTTACCTATTAGGAAGGGATGTGTGAGTGAGTGAGTGAGTGAGTGAGTGAGTGAGTGAGTGAATGTTTTATCATCAAGATTTGTACACAGCAGGTGCTTCATCACAGAGCTCTGATTAATTATACAATATCTGACCTCTTAATTTCCCTCTCTTTGAGTTTCTTTCTTTTTCTCTGATCCTTTGTTTCCGGATAAAGGGAGATGATTTGTTCAGCTAAACGCTCCTCGTTTCTCCTTTTATACTGTTTATAGCTTATCTTTTTTTGGGACACATTTAGTACAACATGTGGGATATAAATAATGTTTACATGACCTGGCAAAAGGGAGAATATCGGGAAGTGTTTTCCTCTATTACTGCTAATGACTTTCTAGATGACCTCCATGTTGAAATGATTTGTAGCCTCATTCTTGCGTGAGTCACAAAGTGGCGACAAGTGATTTTAAATGTGTTTTAGGGGAGTTTGTTTCACACAATTTGTATCTTTGTACATGTTCTGCATACATACTTTCCTTTTTTTTGTTGTGTTAATAATATTTGTCTAATCAAAGTATTATGTTAAGCTTCAAGCTGCAGTTTATTTTAGAGTTAACACTTCAGGAAATCAGCATTCGAACATTAGGGGTTGAATAAAGCCAACAGAAGGTCCTCATTTGTATGGTAACACAAAAAACGTGTGTATTTGGGAGTGTTTGCCGTCAGAGTGATCCATTACGCTCAGTTAATGTCACTCTTGTCCTTGAGTTACAAATGCAAATGACAGCTAGCTCCATTTTCTCCAACACACAGCTGGAGAAGCATTTTAAAGCATCACTCTTCAACTCCTTTCACCTCCTCTGTCGATCCCACACACACACACTAAGAGTGTGTCGGGCAGTAATGTCTAACAACTCGCCTGCATTAAAAGTTTCCACCTCCCCCCCTCATGCTGCAGACAGGCGTCATTTTCACACAGTAAGGCCACAACCTTGACTTGATTTATTTTCCTCTTTTCCCTGGCTTCTGCTCCTCTTAAGTCTCCTTTTTCCCCGTTTGTGTGTTTGTTTGTGTGTGTGTGTGTGTGTGTGTGTGTGTGTGTGTGTGTGTGTGTGTGTGTGTGTGTGTGTGTGTGCGTGTGTGTGGCTCCCTCTCTCTTCAGAGGTAAGCAGACAGTCCTCGCTTTTAGGGGCGTTTAAAAAGTCAGCCTGGCAAGTGGTGAAATGGCCGATCTTTACTCCGACACTGAACAAAACTCTACACGAAGCCTGATGGATGGTCCTGACCTCGCATTGCCGGGGATGACGGTAAAGTGTGTGTGTGTGTGTGTGTGTGTGTGTGTGTGTGTGTGTGTGTGTGTGTGTGCGAGCTCACATAAGCGACCTTTTGCGGCAGCATGACAAGGCCATTGATCCTGGCCTGTAATTGGACAGAATCAACGCCGACACATCCAGAGCGGTGTGTGTGTGTGTGTGTGTGTGTGTGTGTGTGTGTGTGTGTGTGTGTGTGTGTGTTTTTTAAACCCTTCCTTACTTACGTGATCTGACACTTTCACAGTAAAGTAGTAAAATGGAAAAGCTATTGGAACGTTTTTTTGGGATATTTCTCAGACAGAAGTCTTCAGGATTAATCAATAGTGTGCTACAATGTTGAATATTGTAAAATGTTTGAGAAAAAAAAAAAAAAAAGTCAGATATAACCTAAATTCTAACATTGGAAAGGGGGTTTCAGACACTGTTGGACCATCCAACAAGCACTTTGTGTGAAGCATCGATGCCTTAAATATTATAGTATCTAGGAGCCTCCATTAAGGTCCTGTAGAGAAGAAACCAGTAAAAGATATGAATAAAAGCTGCAGCAAATTTAGGACACTGTTGCTCCAATCAGGAACAGAAGACTGCATCATAGTCGATGAATTCATCCCAGAATCACAGACCGAGAATCTGAAATTTAAAGGATTGCACAAAGCATAATCTTCATTCGCCATTAGTGCCATTTTAAGATTGGTGATTGGATGTTTCTTACTGCAATGCCCATTAAGAGTTGTAGTTACCTCCACCAAGGAGGTTACGTTTTTGGTTTGGTTCGTCCATTTGTTTGTAGGTTTGTTTGTCTGTCAGCAGGATTAGGGAAAAACTACTGGCCTGATTTCCATGAAACTTGGAAGTATTACATGGGCAAAGGAAGAACCCATTACATTTTGGAGTGGTTCCAAATCACAGTGCGGATATATTAATTATTTTTCACTTTAAAACTGTGAGATAGGGCGTTTGTGCTACCGAAAGCTTGTGTTACAAACTGGAGGCAGGAAGTTTGAAAGATTTAGGTGTTTACCAGCCAGGGAGGGTCTAACAAAAAGTAATATCAAGTTGCATTATGAGAAATGTAGGATCCAGTGATTTGGGTGCGTTGCCCATGATAGATTTTAACCATTCTTTTTTAATATGGCACTTGTGAGGCACCCAAAAAGTGCAATATCAAATCACCAGAGTACTCCCGCCAGTCACCTCACATTTCCTGTACAAAGAAATGTTTTAGTTTTAATTTCAGACAGTTTGACACCCAACATAACTCTTCATACTTCTCTACATAATGAAAATTGCTCAGAACAACCACAGTTGTCTACTGGTAGCAGCTCAGCAGGCAGCAATATTTGTCCAGTGTATCGTGAAAGTACAGATACAAGGCAAGGCAAAACCCAACTTCAGGCTGTTCGTGCTGTACAGTGCAGTGTGTGCGTGGAAATACGATCCCACTGCTGACACTTTCCACTCTGCATTTTATGCCTCTGTACTTCCCTGCAGCATTTCGAACAATTTTAAGCTGCTACACTTCGGTATCTTTGAAACCACAGGGTCAGACTGTGTACTTAGAACTCATATCAACAGGGCAGGAATGGCAGAGAGATCCATTAAAAAAATAAATAAATAAACATTCACAGAATTTTAAAGTAAGCCTGTATCCCATCTGATTCCCATTAGGTGGTTTCAGAACTTAACACACAGGACACGAGACACACTGGAGGATAGTTGGGATGCTGTTAACATATTTTTACATTCGGGAATCTATGAGCTGGAGCTCAGTTGGCAATGATCCATCTGGTAGTAAAAGGTTTTTTAGATTCAATCCCAGCAAAAGAGATGGAGTCACAAACTGAGCTAATCTGTTCATATCAGACACGTGTGATATTTACAACACTGCTGTGTGTGTGATGGATCACTGAGTCAACGCTATGAGGCTTCAAAAAGTTTTTTGGTGCATGCTGCGTTGTTTTCCAAGCGTTACATGTTAGACATCTGCTTATTTTATCACCTTGGAAATAAATTTGGAGACATGCTGTGTTTGCTGTGTGTGTGTGTGTGTGTGTGTGTGTGTGTGTGTGTGTGTGTGTGTGTGATCTAGCAGGGACACACCATTTTCAGCATATAGGCTAATTCAATCAAAGTTACGATAAACCATGCACTGTATGTGACATCAACCAGGTTTAACCATTTTAGGTGTAGAATTTCTTTAGGTGTAGAATTTCTTTATTAAATTGTTATCGAAAAAGGTATCATTCAGGAATCTATGACGGTATTGGTACCGGCACAGGTACTGGACTGCACTATATATATATATATATAAAAAAAATTTTTTTTTAAAATCGTCATCGCGATATCAATTGGCCGCAATAAACACATCGCGAGAGGCTGTGACACATCGCGAAAGAGAGATTTTTTTGTGTTAGTGGTAAGAGAATATTAGTGGAAAACTGCCATTCTTTTTTTAGTGGAGCCTTTTATGTTCAATTCAATGTTCAATTTGTTTAATAAAAGAATGTTGGAAATGATTTCCTTTCATTTGTTTTAAATTCAACAAGCAATTTATTTATTATGTATTTTAGCAGACTTCTGAAAGCAGCAGAAATGAGTACACTTTAGTATCTGTTTATTTATATAAGTAATATCGTTATCGGAAATATTCAACAGCGTTATCACATAATTTCCTCATATCGTGCAGCCCTAACAGGTATCGAACGTTTTTGAACAATGCCCAGCCCTACCCGTAACTGGAAAAAGGTTTATAGTCCTGCTGATCCCACTGAGAATCAACAGTCCAGCCTGCAGCTCTGTGCAGCCTTCAGCAGCACCTTGTTTTGGTCCTCCACACCATCTGGTTGAGCCCCGATGGCTTTCACCAGCCCCCCCTCATAGGAATGTGTGGACAGCAGCTCCCAGCACATAAAACTGATTGTACACTATCTGCTCAGAGCCAAATGGCAGAGAGCTGAGGTAAACAAGTGTCTGCTGAAGATATGTAAACATCTAACAAGCTCTGAAGAGCCAAGTCATTTCCTGAGGAGTTGGTGACAGAGCTGAAACACCACTGAATATTTTACTTGATACCTGAAATATCTTCTTTTACATTTAAAATGAAGGAAATGTGCCGTACATATAGGCTACATACAATACATTTGCAGGTATTGGATCAAAAAGTGCAATTTGTCTTGTTTCTAAAAAAGAAAATCAATGGTGCTAGAAGCAAATTTTACACTTGCTTCTCCCAGACAGTTCAAACCCTGACGCTACATACCAACACACATATTGGATTAACTCAGACACACAATATTTAGTGGTTCCATTCGATTGTCATTTTACCAGTACAAAAGCTTCATGTGACAACATAATACAACTATAGCATCTTGCAACGGGATCACACTAGCCGTAACGCCAAATCGTAAAGTGGCCAATGGCCCCTCCCCTATTTCCTACCCCCACTTTTGGAACCCTTGATCAGACCACACCCATCTTCAAATTCACCTTCATTGTGATCTCATCTACACACCTGTAAAGTTTCATAACTACCCTGCACCTTCACATAAAACTACTTGCAGCACACATTTTGACTTGTCATAGCAGGAGAAGCCTAGGTGAAAGACTTTTTGTCGACAATGGCTCAGTTCCATTAAGTGTCCTACCAAGCCAAGCCAGGGAGCCAGCATGCACAATACCAGGACTAAATCCGCCTACACATAATCAGAGGTTAAACCGTGATGAATGGTGGAGAACATGGTGCAGGCACTTCGGAAAAGGCTACCTCCTTCCATGGTTGTGTATAGAAAGGTGAGCTGCGAGGTCAAAGTTCAAAATAATTTGAAGTTTGAGCACAGTGGCAATTTCAAGCGGTGCGCCACACCAAGGGTAGCGCTCCTTCAGAGTTGGCGCCACCGCTCTCCCCATAGGAAAACAATAACAAAGCCAGCACAGAGCCGTTTTATCGCAGGTGGCTTAACTGGCTCACCTACTGTAAATGGAATGCAGTTGTTTTTAATGTTATTAATGAAGCTTTCTTGCTACGACATGTCAAAATGTCTGCTGTGAAAAATGTCTATTGCAGTCCATATTTTATAGGCACATTAACAACACTGCTGAATAAGTTATAATACTAAGTGCCATGCCATGTATTGCAGGATAAGGACTAATCATATAGGTACTGTAGAAAGGAGCCCAATGAGTGAAAGAGTTTGACAGTGCAGCTGTGACAGGAGGGGAGATGAACACACACACAGAGAGAGAGAGAGAGAGAGAGAGAGAGAGAGAGAGAGAGAGAGAGAGAGAGAGAGAGAGACACACACACACACAGCGAGAGACACACAGAGAGAGAGAGAGAGAGAGAGAGAGAGAGAGAGAGAGAGAGAGAGAGAGAGAGAGAGAGAGACACACGCACACACACACAGAGACCTTGAGAGAGACACACACACAGAGAGACACACACACACACACACACACACAGAGATACCGCCCCCACACACACACACACACACACACACACTAGTGGGAGGCAATAAGAATGGAGATTAATTCAATTCAATTCAATTTTATTTATAGTATCAAATCATAACAAGAGATATCTCGAGACACTTTACAGATAGAGTAGGTCTAGACCACACTCTGTACTTTACGAAGCCCCAACTATTACAGTGGTTGCCTCAAGAGCAAGCATTAGCAGTAGCTATTGCGACAGTAGCAAGGAAAAACTCCCTTTTTTTGTTAGGAAGAAACCTCGGACAGACCCAGACTCTTGGTAGGCGGTGTCTGACGGCACCAGTTGGGGGAGTGGTGAATGGTGGCAATAATAGTCATAATAAAGATAGTGAAGCAGTGATCACAATGGTAGTCATAGTAGTTCATGTCATAGTAGGGCACAGCAGGGCGTTATGGGGTATAGTGTGGCACAGCAGCCTGGGTGGACGCGGTTGGACGCGGCAGGACGCAGTCGGACACTGCGGGGAATCGCAGAGCGTAGCAGGGTGTAGTAAGTCCATAGCGTCAGCTGCACCCAGGACCCCGGTGTAGGTGCCACCCAATTCCAAGGCAATGTTCTGGGTGAAGAAGAAGCAAAGGGACTCCGGGGAGAAAACTCCCCAGAGCTAGGTTAGTAACAGGCATTTCTGGGACTAAGATGCACACAAAAGGAGACAAGTGAAAAGAGAGAAGAGGGAGCGGCTCATTGTGTCCTTGGAAGGAGCTTCCCACAGCAGTCTAGAGTTATAATAGCATAACTAAGAGAGGCAGGCTAAAGAGAGGGGCCCTGGACCGGGCTCGTACTCTCCCCTGCCGGAACGGGCTTGTACTTCCTGCCTCCCTCTACTCTACTCTACTATGCTGCAACTCCTCACTCCCTAACTATAAGCTTTATCAAAGATGATGGTTTTCAGTTTATTCTTAAATGTGGCGACGGTGTCAGCCCCCCGAACCCAAGTTGGGAGCTGGTTCCACAGGAGAGGAGCCTGATAGCTGAAGGCTCTGGCTCCGATTCTACTTTTAGAGACTCTAGGAACCACAAGTAGCTCTGAGTTCTGGGAGCGCAGTGCTCTAGTGGGACAATAAGGTACTAAGAGCTCTTCTATGTATGATGGTGCTTGACCATTTAGTGCTTTGTAGGTCAGGAGAAGGATTTTAAATTCAATCCTGGATTTTACAGGAAGCCAATGCAGAGAAGCTAATACAGGAGAAATGTGATCTCTTTTGTTAGTTCTTGTCAGAACACGTGCTGCAGCATTCTGGATCAGCTGGAGGGTCTTGAGGGACTTATTTGAGCAGCCTGATAGTAAAGAATTACAGTAGTCCAGCCGGGAAGTTACGAATGCATGGACTAGTTTTTCAGCATCGTTTTGAGACAGGATGTTCCTGATTTTGGCAATGTTACGAAGATGGAAAAAGGCTGTTCTTGAGGTTTGTTTTAAGTGGGCGTTAAAGGATAGATCCTGGTCAAAAATGACTCCTAGATTTCTGACAGTAGTGCTGGAGGCCAGGGCAATACCATCTAGGGTAGCTATATATTTAGATAATGAAGTTCGGTGGTGCTTGGGTCCCAGCACAATAACTTCCGTTTTGTTTGAGTTCAACATCAGAAAATTGTGGGTCATCCAGGATTTTATATCTTTAATGCACGCTTGAAGTTTAGCTAACTGACCGCTTTCGTCTGGCTTGATTGACAGATATAATTGGGTGTCGTCTGCGTAACAGTGAAAGTTAATTGAGTGTTTCCTAATAATATTGCCTAGAGGAAGCATATATAAAGAGAATAGAATTGGTCCAAGCACTGAGCCTTGAGGAACGCCATGGCTAACTTTAGCGTATTTGGATGGTTTATCGTTAATATTAACAAATTGGGATCGCTCAGAAAAATAGGACTTAAACCAGCTTAGTGCGATTCCTTTAATGCCAACTAAATGTTCCAGTCTCTGTAAGAGGATGGTATGGTCAATAGTGTCGAATGCAGCACTAAGATCTAATAAGACAAGTACGGAGACAAGTCCTTTGTCAGCAGCAGTTAGAAGGTCGTTAGTGATTTTCACCAGTGCCGTCTCTGTGCTATGATGCTTTCTAAATCCTGACTGAAAGTCTTCAAATAGACTATTTCTATGCAGAAAGTCACACAATTGATTAGCGACTACCTTCTCAAGGATTTTGGAGAGAAACGGGAGGTTAGATATAGGTCTATAGTTGGCTAAGACCTCAGGGTCGAGGGTGGGTTTTTTCAGAATAGGTTTTATCACAGCTACTTTAAAAGACTGCGGTACGTGACCCGTTAATAAGGACATATTGATCGTATCTAGTAATGTGGTGTTGACCACGGGTAGTGCTTCTTTAAGTAGCTTCGTTGGAATGGGGTCTAAGAGACAGGTAGTTGGCTTAGCTGAAGAGACCCTTAACATTAATTGTTGGAGGTCTAAAGGATAAAAGCCGTCTAAATAAGTATCAGGTCTTATCGTTCTCTCTAGCCCTCCTGCGCCCAATGGTGAGTCGTTGGAAGCTGTGGGCAGAAGGTGATGAATTTTTTCTCTAATTGTTATAATTTTATCATTAAAAAAGGTCATGAAGTCATCACTGCTCAGAGCTATAGGAATAGATGGCTCAATAGAGCTATGACTCTTTGTCAGCCTGGCTACAGTGCTGAAAAGAAACTTTGGGTTGTTCTTATTTTCTTCTATTAGTGTTGAGTAATAGTCTGATCTGGCATTTCTGAGGGCCCTCCTATAATTTTTTAGACTATCTTGCCAATCCACACGAGATTCTTCCAGTTTGGTGGAACGCCATTTACTTTCAAGTTTTCGTGAGATTTGTTTTAATTTGCGAGTTTGGGAGTTATACCAAGGTGCTAGTTTCCTTTCCTTCATCATCTTCTTTTTGAGAGGAGCAACCGAGTCTAAAGTAGTCCGTAGGCAGGCCGTAGCAGCGTCTACAAAGTTATCAAGTTGGGAGGGACTAGAGTTAACATAACAGTCCTCTGTTATATTAAGGCATGACATTGAGTTAAGTGCTGTTGGAATAGCTTCCTTAAATTTAGCTATAGCACTGTCAGATAAGCATCTAGTGTAGAAACTTTTATTTAATTTCGTATAGTCTGGTAGTAGGAATTCGAAAGTTATTAAAAAATGGTCTGATAATAAAGGATTCTGCGGAAATACTATTAAATCGTCAATTTTGATGCCATATTCTAGCACAAGGTCGAGGGTGTGGTTAAAACGGTGCGTGGCCTTATGCACCCTCTGACTGAAACCAATAGAATCTAGCAGTGAATTGAAAGCAGTACTAAGGCTATTGCTCTCAATGTCCACATGGATATTAAAATCACCTACAATAAGTACTTTGTCTGATTGAAGGACTACGCATGATAAAAACTCTGAGAATTCAGATAAAAACTCAGAATATGGACCTGGTGCTCGGTAAACAACAACGAATATAATTGGCTGTACTGTTTTCCATGTTGGGTGTTGAAGATTAAGAACAAGGCTTTCAAACGAGTTATAATTTAGTTTAGGTTTAGGATTAATTAACAGGCTCGAGTCAAATATGGCTGCAACTCCCCCTCCTCGGCCTGAGCCTCGTGGAATTTGGGTATTATTATGACTGGGAGGAGTGGCTTCGTTTAAACTAACATATTCGTCCTGGCCCAGCCAGGTTTCGGTGAGGCAGAATAAATCAATGTGGTTATCTGATATCAATTCGTTTACCAATAATGCTTTCGATGACAGAGATCTAATATTTAATAGTCCACATTTGATTTTCCTATTCTGTTCTATCGTTGCAGTGGTTGTTTTAATTCCAATTAGGTTGTTTAGTATAGCACCTCTTTTGTTAGCGTTTGGTTTAAACGGTCTCAGTCGGGGGACAGACACGGTGGTTATGGGATTATGAATGGGTGATTGCTCTGAAGGGAGCACAGAGGGGCGTGTAGCGCTGTATCTCTGATTATTGACTTTGGGAGAGTGTGTCTGGTCAGTGTGCTTGTGGGAGTGTTTACGGGATGTAAACAGTCAATCAGAGGTCTGGGTATGCAGGGCGTGGTGCAAATTTCCACGTAGCATCTGGCTTCCGCGTGTATTGGGATGAATCCCATCCCTGCTGAACAGGGAGCCACGTTCCCAAAACAGATTGAAGTTGTCAATAAAACCTATCTTGTGAATGCTGCATGTGAGCTGGAGCCAGGTGTTAAGGGAGAGTAGTCTGCTAAAGAGGCCTGATCCGCGACCTAGAGATGGAAGTGGGCCCGAAATAAAAACCGACTTCCCAGTGCTTTTTAAAGCCTCAATGAGAGTGGTAAAGTCTCGCCTTGTGCGCTCACACTCCTGAATCCGAGTGGACATGTCGTTATGTCCACAATGGACCACGATGCGTTTGATAGAGGTCGGAAATGAGGGTATCAGGTCCATAACTTTAGCCAGGATGTCTGTAACTTTGGCTCCGGGAAAACAGTGTGTGACAGCATTATGAAACCGTAGGTCTCTAGTGATGGAGTCCCCAATAATTACTGTGGTTAGGGGGAAGAGCGGACGAGGAGTGGGGGGGTGTGGGTAGCCGGTGACGGGAGCAAAACAGTCAGTGTCGGTTTCAGATGGGCAGGGAAAAGAAGAGGAAGATTGCTTACCGTTCGGTTGTGGAGATTGTTTTTGAGGAACGTTGTCATTTGGCCGATCCAGGCAGTGTAGGCCACCGGACCGTCTGACTACCGCATCCCTCAGAAGCTTTCGCCGCGCGGTAGCAATCGTCTTCCGTGACGACGGCTGGTCAGTCTGCTTTGAAGCGGGGCGAGCCCGGTGAGCCGCACTGGCCACCACCGGCTCCGACTCCGACAAAGCATTGAAGCGGTTGGAGAGGCTGAGGGCAGGAGGCGATGGAGCCCTACCCGAGGCTCTCTTTCGGCCGCAAACCACCTCAGTCCAGGGTGGCTTGATAACCGGTGTCGAGCAGGACGATGGGCGTGGGCAGGCAGCTGGGTCCCATGGCGCGGTATCCTGGAAGGCCGCCGAGAGAGATGAGATCCGGAGCGACTGATTATGAGCCACGTCCAAGCAGGCGGTTAACAAAGCATCTTTGGTTTTTAAGTCCTCGGAAAGCCGACGAACATCTTCCCTGAGGTCAGCAATTTCTTTGTTTGTATTATTGAACAACGAGGAAATCCTGAGGGGGAGTGGGGACTCGCCAGGTGTAGAGGTTGCCATGAAGCTAGCGTTAGTTTAGCCGGTAGGCCTAGTCTTGATAAATTAGCGTGAGGCTAATACTTACTTACACGTAAAAATGTATCTTTGGTTTTAAAAACACTTTATTAGTATAATAAAAACTAGGCGATAGAGCCGACTGTTAGGTAGGAGGTTGAAGGCAGCTGCCGGCTGCCTCATCCCCGCCGACTGCTGTCGCTTGTGGATGACGTTCGCTTGTGGATAGACTTTCGATTAAACTGCTTTCTTATTCTCCCCCCTGCAACAGCTCTGACACGGCGCATTTGAGAAGCGGCCGTGGCCAATTCGCCTTCAACGTTTACAAACAAACGACTTTGAACGCTCACTACTGAGAGTGTCTGAGTTTCCAATCGGCAGCCACAGCACTCAAAGGGGAATGCGTCATCGCTAGTGCAGGGGAGTTTATGCATGTGTGCTCATGCATATGCATATGGAACAAATACACAGGGACGTGAAATAAACAAAACAACAAGAAAACTGTCAGCAGATGGCAGATGGGGTCACAGGAGACGATGGTGATGGCACACACACACACACACACACACACACACACACACACACACACACACACAGGTCACGACTGAAAACAGAAGTTAGTCGAAAGACAAACTGCCGTCACATCACTGACATGCGAGGCTCCGTGAGCAGGAAGAAGACGGAGATTCACACGTTTGCTTTCAAAACAAATGGCAGAAATTCACCACAGACGCAGCCACAAGTTTTTACTGACGTGTTTTTACTTTGAGATTTGTGAAGAAAGGATTTGTGTGGCTTCTGGTTCACTTCCCATTCTTGGGGAAAAAAGTGTGGAGAAGGTTGGGGAGCCTGTGAGAAACTTATCTTATAGTTAGTTTACTGCAGATAGTTTTTTTTCCCTTCTGAATTGAAATGATAAATATGTGGAACCTGTCTTTATATTTTACTTTTGCTTACATGGGTTTCTGATTCCTATTTCATATCCTGTAAATCTTTTAATCTGGAAAGCTCGTTGTGCTTAATGCTTGAAATGTGCTATATAAATAAAATCATTATTATTTTTGCTGCTGTTGAAGATCACAAGTCTCCCCTCTCTTTCTTTATCCGTTACTTTTCTGTAAACAGTATGATGGCGGAGGAGGGGAAGTAAAGATGCAGAAACTTCAGCCTGAGAAGTAGCCACCGACACAAAATATCCTGCTGCTGTTTGACAAGGTGTCGAACAGCAGCAGCCCAGTTTGTGGGTGATGTGTCTGAATGTGCCACAGTCAGCAGGAACAACATATGGCTCCATTAAAAATAACAGTCAATTACTAGAACAGGTTAGAGCTGCCAACACAGCAGCACAAACACCGACAAGAATACTTCACTTTTATGAGTCAGTGTGCCGAACTGATCAGGCTAAAATAAAAACGCATTGCACAACAAATCCTGATGCAAATAAATAAATTAATACTGGGCGTTTTTTTTTTTTTTTGTTTTTTTTATTTGCTTGGATTAAAGCGATATTAAATATTCTTTTTTTCTGTCCACTGTGTCACAACGTCTTTTTGCCATTGAACTTGCTGTTTTTGAACCACGTTTGTCAGAAACCTAAAAATTGGACATGATACCCTTGGTAAAAGGAACTGATTAATTAGCCTAGCTGTCCCGAGGCGATCTAGGCATAACCCTCTGAGAACAAAAGACGCACCGGCGAGTCCAAGCGATGTTTGACAACACCTACTCAAAAAGCGCTATTACAAAATTTCACATTTATTTGCTATTTTATTCATACATTACGATACTTTTGTGAACCCAAGACTTTTGGAAACTCATTTCAAAACACCAAAACAATTAAGTGTAGGAATGTTTTCAAAAGAGATTGAGGAAATATTTCCACTTTAGGGCCAAATTATCTCTTTACACATTGCTCTGGAACAATTTTGGGCGTCACTGTACAGACGGCTGAGTTTGTTCTGAACGTTGTGATATGAAACACATGGGGATTGGATATATTTAAGTACCCTTAATGGATCGGTATTGTGTAAAATAAACCCGATCAAATTCCAATCCCTTCTATCCTGCGCTGTTCGGTGTTTAATGTTCACTTCAACGTGCTATACAGCTGCTCTCCTTTAAGACAGCTGTCAGACAGTGGAGCATTTCGCTCATACATGTGGTGATTGTGAAAAATGACGGTGCACTGGTGCGACTGACTGAGTAAAACAAAAAGCACAGGAGAAGCAAATTTCAAGTGTTCCAGTCAGCTGTGGGCCAGCATGCGCCAGTAACAGGACCCTAGAACCGGCCCATCTGAGTCCAACCTTATTTTCGTGCTATGACCTGTGAAAAATGTCTGCCGCAAAAAAACTGCATGTCATCTTCACGAGCCGAATTCTCCCAGTTTAATTTTTTAAATCATGCATCACGATAACTTTTAGCTTACCAAGTAATAGTTTTCAATATGTATTTATATCAAGAAGAAAAATAAGGTGTGCCAAATTTAGTAGATATTTAATATTAATCAACATTGCATCATCTTTTGCAGGTTAAACATCTTAGATTGGGGCAAAACAAATTGGAAATTGCTTGTATGTCTTGGGTTTAAAATGGAAGTTATGTAACAAAAGTTTGATAATTTTTCAAATCAAATTAATTTTGTTTCCTTTTTTACTGCCATAGGGATACAGGGTTTGTGCGTCTTTCTCACTGTATCTTTAGTTGACAGCACATAGCATTTATACGTTTCATCATTCAGAGATCTCTGACGGAGATGTGCGCACATTTTGTTACCGTTTCAGTAAGAGCATGTGTAGGCCGTCTGTTTACTCTGTATATTTCAAAATGCTCCTAATCTTTGCCCCATGTGTTTTCAAAAAACAAATTGTCACAAACTGGGCCTCTGGAGCATCGAAATAATCGGTTCTCATTCTGTTCACACCAAATTCTGACTCTACCATCTGAATGTCTCAAATGTCTTTTCCTTTTTCAGACCATTCTTTGTAAACCCTAGAAATGGTTGTGCGTGAAAATCCCAGTAACTGAGCAGATAGTGAAACACTCAGACCACCCGTCTGGCACCAACAACCATGCCACGCTCAAAGTTGCTTAGATCACCTTTCTTTCCCATTCTGACATTCAGTTTGGAGTTCAGGAGATTGTCTAGACCTGGACCACACCCCTAAATTCATTGAAGCAGCTGCCATGTGATTGGTTGATTAGATAATTGCATTAACGAGAAATTTAACAGGTGTACCTAATAATCCTTTAGGTGAGTGTAGATCAAAGGAAGCGCATCCAAACGCAACACGTATTTACTACAATACAAATACACTAATATCACATAGACGAGGACAGACAGACTAGAAACGGTTTGTTACAACTCTGCTGTCAGGAGTCAAAGGGCCTCGTAACATTTTCACCTCACCAACCCTGAGGCTATTTTTGATCTATATTTATAACAGGGTGTGTGTGTGTGTGTGTGTGTGTGTGTGTGTAGCTCTCGCCTCAGGCACATCAAACTCAGCACGTAAGGTTGAACTAACAGGCATCATGCAGACACACACACACACACACACACACACACTAGGAACACACAGCCCTATTTTGGTTTGATCCCAACCTTGAAATGACCCGCTCTCAACACCGCTGTCATGCTACAAGACTGACACCGGACCTCCAACTGTGACGGAGAGAGAGAGACAGAGATGTGAGGAATAACTGAGGGAAAAAAATAACAACAACAAATGAGCAAGTAATTCGAGGTGAAGATGTGGAGAATATTAAAGAAAAGAGGGAAACAGGAAGACAGTAGGAGAGTAGGAAAGGACAGGAGGGAGGAAAGTTTTGGAAGAGTGATGGACAGAAGAAATAAGATGTGGGTGGAGGAAATAAAAAAAGAGGGGGGGGGAGGAAGCTGGAGGAGAGGAAGTGAAAAGGAGGTCACAAGCAGAGGAAAAGGAGAATGATGAAGGAAAACTAATGAAAAGGGTAGGGAAAGAGTAAAAAAGGAAAGGAAATGAACGGGTTCGAAACAAGGTGAGGAAGAGGAAATAAGAAGAAGGGGAGAACACAAGGAGAGGGAAAGAGGAAACAAAGGATGGTATAAAAGGAAAGAAAGAAAGTGGGTAAGAAAATTAGGAGAAACAAGGAAAGAGTTTAGGAGTCAATGTTAGGATAAGAGGAATAAGGGGAAGAGACAAGAAAAAGGAAAGTACAAAAAGGAAACAAGGCAGGAAGAAGGGGCATGGGGAGAGGGGAGTGAAAAGAAGAGGAGAAGAAGACAAACAGGAAATAAAAAAAGAGGACGAGGAGACAAAACAAGGACAGGAACAGAGGATTGATGAAAGGAAATTAAAAGAATGAATAGAAAGTTATTAGGGAAATGAGGAGAAACAAACGATGGAAAAAGAGTAAGGTTGGGTACCGTTTGAATTTTTACGATTCCGATGCCGAACCGGTACTTTTAAAACGATTCAGATTCCTAACCGATTCTTGAAAAACTGAAAAATTACATCAAAGAAAGGCTCTTTTATGGAGGGATTTTTTTAAAATTGAAAATGATTTAAATTTAACAATATAATTCAATTCAATTTCAATTCAATTTTATTTATAGTATCAAATCATAACAAGAGATATCTCGAGACACTTTACAGATAGAGTAGGTCTAGACCAAACTCTGTAGTTTACGAAGCCCCAACTATTACAGTGGTTGCCTCAAGAGCAAGCATTAGCAGTAGCTATTGCGACAGTGGCAAGGAAAAACTCCCTTTTTTGTTAGCAAGAAACCTGGGACAGACCCAGACTCTTGGTAGGCGGTGTCTGACGGCACCAGTTGGGGGAGTGGTGAATGGTGGCAATAATAGTCATAATAAAGATAGTGAAGCAGTGATCACAATGGTAGTCATAGTAGTTCATGTCATAGTAGGGCACAGCAGTAGTGTGGTACAGCAGCCTGGGTGGACGCGGTTGGACGCGGCAGGACGCAGTCGGACACTGCGGGGAAACGCAGAGCGTAGCAGGGTGTAGTAAGTCCATAGCGTCAGCTGCACCCAGGACCCCGGTGTAGGTGCCACCCAATTCCAAGGCGATGTTCTGGGTGAAGAAGAAGCAAAGGGACTCCGGGGAGAAAACTCCCCAGAGCTAGGTTAGTAACAGGCATTTCTGGGACTAAGATGCACACAAAAGGAGACAAGTGAAAAGAGAGAAGAGGGAGCGGCTCATTGTGTCCTTGGAAGGAGCTTCCCACAGCAGTCTAGAGTTATAATAGCATAACTAAGAGAGGCAGGCTAAAGAGAGGGGCCCTGGACCGGGCTCGTACTCTCCCCTGCCGGAACGGGCTTGTACTTCCTGCCTCCCTCTACTCTACTCTACTATGCTGCAACTCCTCACTCCCTAACTATAAGCTTTATCAAAGATGATGGTTTTCAGTTTATTCTTAAATGTGGCGACGGTGTCAGCCCCCCGAACCCAAGTTGGGAGCTGGTTCCACAGGAGAGGAGCCTGGTAGCTGAAGGCTCTGGCTCCGATTCTACTTTTAGAGACTCTAGGAACCACAAGTAGCTCTGAGTTCTGGGAGCGCAGTGCTCTAGTGGGACAATAAGGTACTAAAAGCTCTTCTATGTATGATGGTGCTTGACCATTTAGTGCTTTGTAGGTCAGGAGAAGGATTTTAAATTCAATCCTGGATTTTACAGGAAGCCAATGCAGAGAAGCTAATACAGGAGAAATGTGATCTCTTTTGTTACTTCTTGTCAGAACACGTGCTGCAGCATTCTGGATCAGCTGGAGGGTCTTGAGGGACTTATTTGAGCAGCCTGATAGTAAAGAATTACAGTAGTCCAGCCGGGAAGTTACGAATGCATGGACTAGTTTTTCAGCATCGTTTTGAGACAGGATGTTCCTGATTTTGGCAATGTTACGAAGATGGAAAAAGGCTGTTCTTGAGGTTTGTTTTAAGTGGGCGTTAAAGGATTGATCCTGGTCAAAAATGACTCCTAGATTTCTGACAGTAGTGCTGGAGGCCAGGGCAATACCATCTAGGGTAGCTATATATTTAGATAATGAAGTTCGGTGGTGCTTGGGTCCCAGCACAATAACTTCCGTTTTGTTTGAGTTCAACATCAGAAAATTGTGGGTCATCCAGGATTTTATATCTTTAATGCACGCTTGAAGTTTAGCTAACTGACCGCTTTCGTCTGGCTTGATTGACAGGGCTGTGCCCTTGTGTATATATATATATATATACACATTTTAAAGTACTTAATAAGTAAATCTAAGTCACCTAACACATAACTACAAAAATTTAACAAATAACAGTTACACTATTAACAAGTAACAACAAAATAAATGTTGTTGAGTTGGTATGCCAACCAGCTTCAAACTTTAGCAGTTCTTTTGCAGAAAAATGACCATATTTGCCTTCTCTGGCAAGATAAGACACCTCTCCTGACTTATGGCATGTCCTGCACAGGAGAAAACTCTCTCAGATGGTGTCCAAGAGGCCTGTACACACAGGTATGAGTTTGAAAGGGCAGACAATTTGGGGATACTGTCCCGCCTCCCCCACCACCAGGCTACAGCGTCTTGTCCTGAACGATAGACTAGCAGAACAAGTGTAATATGTTTACTAGCGATCACGTGCAGTGAATGGTTAATATGAAAGTAGCCTACATTTACGATAGCTAACAGTAGACTACAGAGAAAGTGTGATATTTGTATGTCTGTTTCAGAGCGTGTACAAAAAGGCGTCTATCAGCAGTGATAGTAGAGTGCATGTCCGAGAATAGCGCGGACACACATGTCACACCGCGAGCGGGCACGTGCGCCACTCGACAGAAAACGGAGAAAGAAAAAAAGAGTCTGCCGCTGTCCGGCGCGACAGAAGGAAAATATTTCAGTCGGAAGTTCGGAACCGAAATGAGGAACTGAAATTTGAGAAAAAGAAAAAAAGATGAGAATGAGGAGACGAGAGGAAGCTGGTGATGAGTAGAGGGAAGAAGAGAAGAGGAAAAAGGAAAAAACAATATAAGCGGGAAAAGAATGACCAAGAAAAAAGGAGAGTGAGAAGAAAGGAAGAATAGAATCAACAGACTGCTAGTTGTTCACACACACACACACACACACACACTTAGTTAAATAAAGAGCAACGTCCCGTGTACAAGTCCAACCTTTGTTGCTTCTCTCTACTGTCTACAACCCAAATACATAATAATAATAATAATAATAATAATAATAAGTACAATTGTTGTTGCTGTTTTTGTCTTATATGATTGATGAAAGCTTCGGAACCCCCTACACAGGTGATTTCAGTTATTGTGGCTGGTTAGACCTCTGATCAGGTTGAAGTGGGCCAGAGCTTAGATGGGAATTTATTAGGTCACTAGTCTATATCCACGACGTTCCACTTCCGGGAATTTCCCATTTTCCGTCCCTACAGACCCTGTCCTCATACAGCTACATGGCGGTATCATCATAAACAGCCTAAAAAAGTGGAAAACAAGAACTTTTCCTAAATAAAAACAAAAATAAACAGAGTATCTCCACCTCTCTGGACGTGCTGGATGATGAGGCTGCCGGGCCGGCTGTATTCCCCTCCATCTCTAAACCATGACACTGCAGAAGTCCATAGGCCAAGAATAGCCGGAGGGGGCTTCAAGTGCAATATCACATTTTCATAATGAGAGCCAATGAGCTGTAAATCCCTGCTGACAGAGTTATGGAGCGAGAAGAGCTTATGGCGGCGATACTGAAAGTATTAAACATCCGCCTCCCTCCGGCACACAATGCTGCGTGTGTGTGCTTTTGTAAAAATACTGTGTATATATATATATATATATATATATATGTGTTTGTCAGCATTAACGAGAAACGGCTGCATGTGGAGGTTCACTGCCAAACTCCCATCGTAACGCTTAGATACTCCTGGTTTACAGACTACATTTTTTTTTAATTAAGTTGATCCCACACTGTCATTAAGGGTGTGTGTGTGATTTGTGTTTCCAGGAAAAAAACTTAAACACCAAATGTGGTGATAAATTTGTGAAAACTTACAATAATAATGTGACCTTTAAATCATCCTCATGAGAAACCCTAATGTCATCCAGAAAGGTGATGATGTCAATAGAGCGGGGGTCATCAACTACATTTATCCAAGGGCCGGAGTTTTTCTAAGCAGACACTCCGGGGCCGGACTTCCTAATACGCCTATTTTTGTTCGAAATTATATATATATATATATATATATATATATATATATATATATATATATATATATATATATATATATATATATATATATATATATATATATATTTTCTTTTTTTAAACACATGTATTAGTGTGAGCAAACTCCTAAAAAACATGGAAACTCCATAATGATAACTGGCTCTTTAACTAGAAAAAGATCTCAGACTATGAGGCAGTTCACTGAGGAGTGATGGTTAAAGTCTGTGATTGGGAAACATGGTTGTAGTATGCAGCGTCCTGATTGGTGGAAAATGCTTGCAGAAAGAAATGGCTGTTGTCAGGTAAGAATGTCACTGTCAAAGAGGCTGAAGCGAAAAGTTGACGTGGAAAAGCCCAGCTTTAATGATGAATGGACAGATAAGCAGGCTATGCATTCGTCACCTATGCCCATTTGCAATGAAACGATGTTGCAAAATAATACAACCAGCATTATCATCAAGAATGAAGAACGCAAACATAATGGTCGCGTCATTCACGTGCATATTAAGTAGCCACATGTATAGGCTATGTTTTGGTCTTAATACATCCATAGATTTACCCCTCCAGCGGAGAGGACGGTTCGTTCAGCCGGCAGTTAAATTTATAAGAATTTGTCCAAATTTCAAGATTCCCAGCAAACTAAGATAAACAGTTAGACTAGAAACAGACACCTTTTGTTTTAGTTTGTTTGTAAAAATTCTCTATTTGCAGAGTAGAGCTGTGTTCGCATAAAACAGCGCGGTGGACTGAGCAGACAGAGCAGACTGAAATATCGCTTTCTACATGTTTATGCCTGTCTATACAGGTGAGTGCATTGATAAGTATTGACTTTTTACTCACAAAAGGTTTTATTGTAGCCTACTTACAGCAACGAGACTAGCGTGAGTTGATCTGCCCAGCGGCCATTGGTTATCTTCTTTGTATCGTTCCCAGTCAGGTACTGCGTGTTTTAACGCACACACATCTCGGCTCAGCTGTGTGTGCGGAGCGCGGGCATCTCTGTACAGAATCCCGGCATGTGAATAGAGATGCAAATACAGGGGCTGGGTTTGCGCTCTACCTGTGTAATGTTACCTGCTGTAAATGCTTGAAATGCTAAATAACCGAACACATTTTCTCCTCTTTACATTTCTGAATTTGTGATTATTCTGCGGGCCAGACTAAAAGCTTTGGCGGGCCGGATCTGGCCCGCGGGCCGCCAGTTGACGATAACTGCAATAGAGTATAACATCTGGAGCTGGAGGCCATTCACTGTTTTGCTCAAGGGCACTTCGGCGCAGTCAGGGGATTTTAACTGCAGGTGATGTTTTCAGGGTGTCAAATCAAAGACAAGCAGAGTAAAGTTAGCTGCTGAAAACAAATTAATTGCAAAGAGACTGTCAAATCTCACTGGTTACGCCTACAGGAGGGGGTGTGTGTATGCATGCATGCGTGTGTGTGTGCATGCGTGCGTCTTAGGCTAATAAGAACTCAGTTTCTCTCATGATATAGACACACACACACACACACACACACACTTTTAAGGACATTGCATTGACTTACATTGATTCTCTGCAGACTTGCTGCCCTAACCTTAACGACCCCCAACTTGTGCTTAACACCAGACCTTAACCAGACCTTGACCTCACCGCCATGACAACACGCTGCAGTTTAATGAATGCAACTGCAGTGAAAAAACAAACGCAGCAACATCCGAAACACCACCTTAAAAAGAGCTGTCCATGTTGTTTCGCTCCACTTTATCACATCCCATAAAACACCACACCGTTTTAATAACATCATCTGCCAATTCCTCGGCTTTGATCATCTCCCCAGTGATCGAAGAAAATGAGGCTGGTTTTCCATTTTCCTGGAGATTGCACTGGAGTTTGGTGTGAAGATCCAGAGAAAAAAACTGGATCCTCGTCACTGAAACTGATATTTAATCATGCATAGTTTTTTCACTATAGAAACTGAGTCACTATCAGAGTCCATACATACAAAAAAGACACATACTTCTAAAACTACAGTGTGACTGTTACTACTATAATTCTATTACTAATACAACAAACTACGCTGAGAGTATTTACACTAATAAGGCTGTGATCGGGCTCATGTGTGATTAGGCTTTCAAATCAGGGACCCGTGCCTAGGATTGGGCATCGAGAACCGGTTCCAACTTGAAATCGTTTAACAAAAATTTAAAAAAAAAGAAATTACGATTCCAATGAAATCGTTTTATTGGATCCGTTTCAAGTCTGATCATCGCTTCGAAATTTAACACGCGCAAGTTTTGGTTCCCATAGCGGCCGCCGTACTTCCAGGCGCTTGTTGTGTTGTGGCTTTACTTTATGTTGAAAAAGCCCGGTAAAACTGTTAATCACCATTAAATCAAAATAAAATCTTCCTCTTATCTTTGAAATAAGCATGTGACCCGTTTCAACTCCACCCCTCAAAGAATCGGAATAGATAAGAATCGAAATCGAAAGGAAGAATCGGAATTGGAATCAGAATTGTTAAAACGATGACCCAACCCTACGCGTGCCCGAGTACACTTGACCACAAAGTCCAGTTTGTTTGGTTAGTGTGAACACTGTGTACCGTACCCGGTATGGTTTTTTAATTTCGTACCCGGGTCCACTCGAAACGGTGGTCCCTTGTGTACGGTTCACATCTGGTTAGAAAACCAAGTACCAAATAATGAAAGTGGACTGCTATATATAACGCAAGTAGCAGTCGGCAAGTACAGTTGCAAAAGCATTTCTTAACGTCGCCGTCTACTCCGAAATCTGCATATGTGCACAGCACATGGCAATCTCATCCTCTGAACTTCACGGCCATGGCTGATGAAGCAGGAAGGCGGGCGAGAGGGTCATTCTTGACACAGTCTCTAAAATGGAAACAATAGAAGGCATAATGCGAAGAATGACTCCATTGTATGGGCTTGGGATCTTGCGAGTGGCGCCCTTTTTAATACACTGTAGTCAGGGGCAGACTGGGACAAAAATTCAGCCCTGGCAATTCTGTCCCTTACCCCCCCCCCCCCCCCCTTTTCAGACGGGGACATTATTTGCTCGATGGCAGCAGAAAGGAGGCTCCAGGCTGCAGCCGTACAGTCTTGCATATTTGTGTCAAACTATTGTGAAACGCCAGTGTTGCAGCATTTCTTTCTTTACCAGCGGCCCAAATCAGCCCAAGAGTGCATCGGCCCTTCTGGCATTCGCCACAACTGCCAGATTGCCAGTCCACCTACGACTGTAGTGACAAGAAACAAATGTCACATAGAAGATGCTAGTGTACACGGATACAGAACAACATTACTAATGTAAAAAGCAGAGTGGTGGGGAGCAATCATACTCAGGCACGGTACGAATCAATCCAACCTAATATGAAAACGCCCGAAACTGGCTGAGATCAATCCAGCATCCTAAATAAAAACGAAATTTTAACTCTTTACTTTGAGCATTAAACGCTCGTCCCCTGTGGTCATCTTAAGGTATGTTGGATTGGAGAAAGAAAAAAAAAAAAAAGCATCACAACATCCATTCATCCTGTCCAATGTTTCCCCTACAGTCAGAAATGGCAGCAGGTTTCATTGCTCGATGGGCTAGAGAACCAAAGTTGCAATACAAATACTACTCAATGCAAAATCAACAACTTAAATTGTGCTATATGGGTCCCTGGAAGTACAGAAGATAAAAGATGGATACAGCTGATGTAATGCATGTGTGTTCTGTGTTTTGCACCATTTGTTTTAAGTCAAAAAGAGACAAATATGCACATTGACATGCAGCAAATAAAAAAGTCATCAAAGACCAAACCTTCCTTGTTTCTCTGACAAAACCTCTCTCTTTTTCTTTCTAGATAGTGTTGTGTGTGTTCCACTACTTTACCGCCTCTCAGCGATGGATGGATGGCTAAACATCCTGGTACGACCTGCACACCTTTAGTTCAACTCAACTGATTGTCTGCTCTCGGCTAACAAATGGACAGACAGAAAGAGAATTAGAGACAAAGAAACAAAGAAAGAAAGGCAGCAGATAAATTAGAGTGCAGTAGACAGAGGTGGAAATGGGACGGCGGTGAAGGAGGAGAAGAAAAAAATCGATTGAGTTGAATTGTGTTCCTGGCTCGTTTTCTGAGTACACAAGGAAAGCAAGTGATGTAGGGCTTGAGTGAGAAGGCGGCAACACTTCATACGTCTGCAGAAAATGACATCCTTTCAGCAGACAGGCAGCAAAGCATCGCATTTTGTTGTTTTCCCAGACAAGGAGATTGTTCCTCCAATGTGTGCTGTTACGAAGCGGGTGTGGTGAGGAATGGGCATTTGCCATTTCTCTAAGAGAAGTGATTGAAAAGTTGAGTTTTTGTTCTGAAATGCACATATCAAGTGCATTTGCAGAAAAAGGGCATTTAGGGGGAGCAATCCAGGAGGCTTGTTCATTTCCAACTTTTGGAGCAGAGGTCCTAAATGTGCATTAAAATAAATGCTGTAGTTGCTGAGTGGAGTGGATATTGTAGGAAAACAAAAGAAAAATGTCAGCATCATTTTGTTGATTGAATCTCGATGAACATTTTGCAACTTGGCGGATAAAAACATTAAAAACATTTCCCGATTATGTTGCTAAAAAACATAACTCATTCATTTCATTTCCAACCACAAATTTGCTGTTGCAAAGTCGTAGTATATCAATGTCATTTCTAGGAGACAGAGGTGGCTGATGAAGACCTTGTGATACAGTCACAAGCTTCGGAACAAGTAAGTAAGTGGAGCTTGAGTTGAGGTTGTTTTGTCAACTGATTGTTTCTGGATTTGAGTGAAATATTTGCAGATTTTATTTTATTTTTTTCAAAGAAAAAGCAGTTTTTCAAATGATAAACACAAAATGCAAATGTTATCTCAAGCAAAGTGAAAAAAAAATGTTTTAATGGTTCAGAGTGTTAGAGCTGTAAATGGTATTTCCTAAACCATTTTTAACAGATTTTAATAATGAAAATAAACAAAACTCACAGATTGTATATATTCATTCATTCATTTGAATAGCGAAATCATCAAATAATGTGTCCCAAAGCAGTCGGTCAGTTTGGTAGACTACATCTACATGTAAAAATGTGCTGCTCTGACCACAAAGTAATATCTTGTGCATTAAAGTCAACTGGAGAACTGATGATTGTCAGCAGATTTACAAGTTTTGGTGGCAAATACGAGACGCAACCTTTTACATACAGGAGTTTGGGATTTAATGTGTGCAGTTCAAGAGACAAAAAAAAAAGTTAATCGAATCAATCCAACAAATGTTTAAGATCCTGGTTTGTGATCTTCCCAGCGACTGCTCACCCTCTGATACATTAACTTCTTTTCCCTGTTAAGACTGACACAGGGTCAGCTGAAATAAATGCCAAGGTCTTATCGCACTAAATGCCAATCTATGTTGGGCTTTCACAGGCCCATTAACCTCTATTCATCTGCTGATTGGCTGCTGTGGTCAAGTCAAACCTGATCAATGGAGCTTCTTTTGACCCTCCAACCAGCCTTGGCAGAAACCTTCGATGTATTGATGAGTTCAGCCGCTGGCTGAGGATCTGCAGGCGCTTAAAAAGGCCCCTTAAAGAAACTCTTAAAGATCCTGCAAAGAATCAGCTCTGCACACACACAGCAGCTCCACAACAAAACATCTGTATAAATATGTTAGGACTGCTCTTTAGAAATCCTTATGACTTCTAGGGGTGGGGGGGGGGGGGGTAATTCGATATAGCATAGCATCGCGATATTTTCCGTGGCAATACTGTATCTATACCCAGACGCCAAGTATCGACCTATTATATATGTGTTGGTCAGTTTGTCTGCTTTACAATCCCATTTTGCAGCAATAAAAGTGAAGTGAGATGAACAAACAGAGATATGTATCTTTTTAGATAAAACAGATGTTGGCAAAGTTTCCTTTTAGGAACATAATTTGAAATGGTCTTTTAAGTCCTGAATTTGTCTCGCTCTCTCTGAAACTGGCAGACTCTTTTATTATTCCTCACAATACTCTCCATCATGACTTGCATCAAAGATGCACTGAGACGGCAAGAAAAGCTTTGCCACGGTTTGGTTTGGCTCGGCGTACGAGGGGAGGCAAAGAGGAAGAGGGAGGAGGACAGTGTCGGCGAGGACAGATAAGGGAATGAATGAGGAGAGGAATAAGAACGATGGAGGTGAAGAGAGGAGGATGGGGAGCGAGGGAGATAAGCGCCAACAAGGAAAGAGGACAGCGACTTTTGATGTGCTTTAATAGAACATCTCACAACAAGGCTGAGAAGAAATGAATGAAAAAAATAAATATACACACGCACACACACACACACACACACACACACACACACACACACGCACACACACACACACACACACACACGCACACACACACACACCGACGTGTGGCCCAGCCGCATGACCGCAGCTGACATTTTAATTAATACCGTCAGACCCTTTTCTCCCGTCATACATATTGGATTCTGCAGCTGCCAAACATTCACAGATGTGACAGCAGCTGTGTTTCCAATCCGGGGATCTTTATGCATTCTGGGACACATCAAATTAGAAAGAGCACATTATAACTAATTCATTAAATGTCTTTACTTTGCTTATTATGAAACAATTAGGGATGGAAACACATTTGTGAATAGATGACAGAGGGATTGTGTGAGATGGAAATTAGAAATAAACAAGTGCTTGCTCACATCAGAAGTATTCAGATCGTTTATACCACAGTGTAGAAATACTCCACTAAGTATTATCAGAAAAGTGTACTCAAAGTATAAAACGTAAAAGTTATTGTGCAGTAACATGTTCCCTGTCATTGTTTATCTATTACAATCTGATGTTTTTGGATTGATATTCCTGCTGCATTAATGTGAATGTTGCATTTTACTGCTGGAGAGGTTTGAGGTTGTGCTCATTTTAGTCTTGCATTGCCAGACCTTCCTCCACAGCACTGCGGCGGAAGGTCTGGCTAGTCCACACAGCATTCCAGGATGGGAGAAAAACGTGCTCTGGCATTTCTTTAAACCAATCACAATCATCATGGGCGGCGCTAAGCGTCGGATGGAGCCACGGTGCCGCTGCAAAATAGACTCGGGAAGGAACTTGTTTTGGTGGAACGTGTGTACGTTCAAAAGTTGTTTTAGTCATGCAACAGAAAGCTCCGATTGGACAGATACTCTAGCTAGCTGTGTGGATTTACCCTGCAAAGATCTGAAGAGCAGTTAACCATAGTCCTCATAAATCCACCGGAGTTTAAAATTCAAACACAAAGAAAGCGGAAGGTAACGGGCATCTGGCCGAAAAGAGTGAAATCCGGCGGAATTTCCGCCGGCAACGGAGCAATCCCGGAAGTGAAACAACGTGGATATAGACTAGGGCTGAACGATTAATTGCATTTGCAATAATATGCAATATGTTAAAACACGATTTCCTAATCGCAAAGGCTGCGATTTGGTCACGTGACTCACGAGAGCAAATCAGTCTGTACTCCGCAGAGAAAGCATCAACTTAGCACACTAACGCTATGCCGTACCTTGAGCAGACATTCATTCAAACAACTCTGAGTTGTAGTTTAAAACTTTTACAGCCATTTTAATAAAATGAAGGGTTTTATTCGGGCTCCAGTCCATATATGCAGTTAATGGATACAGGCACGCAGAACTGAAGGCTCGGTTAGCAACGATTTGCTCTGATTAGCGGTTAGCTCCAGTTAGCTAGCTCCGTTATAAAGATATGGAGTGGAGGAGACTGCCGTGGCGAGGGGTAACAACCAGACTCTGATAAATGACGTTCGGGGAGCTTTCACAGCAGCGTGGCTGCATTGTTTCAACAGTTTTATTAGTACAGTTAATCCCACGACAAGACCAGCAGCAGCATGCTACTACTAACGTAACAATAGCCTCTCTGTCTCTGAGTGCAACGTTGACGCTGTCATGCACGCGGCACGCAACTTCATGAGGGAAGGGAGGGGCTGGAGGCAGCTCCTCGGTGTACGCTGTAAAAAAAAAAAAAATACACCATTGTATATACTGTATATACTATATTTTTACTTATTTAACTGTGTGTAGTAAAGTTCAAAGACAGTGTTTAAAAAGTGCAATCCACATGTTATCTTACATTAAATAATCTAAATACTACCAAGTGTGGTAAAGCCACATATTTGTTTTTATATTTCTGCAATCTGCACTTTAGTTTGTGTGATTTGTTTCTGACTTTCATATGAATGTTTACACCAGGCTTGGTCAGTGCTCAATATACTACTGTGACTGAAGTAGTTAAATAAAAGATGTCATTCCTATAAATTCATGCATCAACTAATTTTATCATCACATCCAGGCCTGGCCTCCAGGAAAGAACAGTTTATTTAATCTACCTAATCTTGTGTTGTTCATACTATACAATGATTTATTGCTCGTCTTTGTTGAATAATGCAGAAGACAAAGAGCTTAAAAAATAATCGCATATTAAATCGTAATCGCAATATTTTTGAAAAAAAAAAAAAATCGCAATTAGATTATTTTCAAAAATCGTTCAGCCCCAATATAGACTATTCTCATTTTAACGCCTTTATATACTGTTGGCTAGTTTAATCTGCAGAGTGGCCAGGTTGGCTCAGCAGGCGCACATATACATAGAGGTTTATGCCTCGACGCAGAGGTCCAGGGTTCGAGTCCGACCTGTGACGATTTCCTGCATGTTCCCCCTCTCTCTCCTTTCTCACCTAGCTGTCCTGTCCATTAAAGGCAGAAAAGCCCAAAAAATATTATCTTAGTTTAATCTGCAGAAATGCATCAAATTCTATAAGATCATCATAGGTTTGTAGCGCCGCTGTCCTGTGAGACCCATGTATCTCTAAAAAGTCAACTTTTATGGTGTCAGAAAAACAGTGCCGGTTTTAGATTTGTGACGATGCATTTTCCAGCTGATCCAAGAGGCTTTATAAAAACTTTATTTTGCTTAAGAAGTAGGAGAATTTTCTCAACACTCAAAATGAACACTTCATCCTTTAGTTTATCACAAACATTTAAAAAACACCAAATTTGGAGATACTTAGTTTTCACCAGACAGCAAGGGGATGAAAAACTCGTCTGAAGAGTAACTAAGCTGTCAAACAGTGATGGAGTCAAAAGTACAATATTTGCCCCTGAGATGTAGTGGAGATGAAGTATAAAATGGAAATACTCAAGTAAAGTACCTCGAATTTGTACTTGAGTATATTACTTGAGTAAATGCAGTTACATTCCACTACTGTCTAACATAACTTTATTAGCTGATAAAATGTCAGATGTGTTTTTTTTTTGTTTGTTTTTTTAGCTTTTTTGGAGTTCTTCATACTCAAAGTGGCTATTTCAGTACTGTGATCAATACTCGGTGTAAGCTCAAAGAACAATAAAAGTTCACACAAAGCTAGCTATCTTATGGTCAGTTTTTTATGACATGGAAATATCTAGAAATCCGCTGAACTTGCTTCAAATCGATACCAATGTTCCAAATTCACATTCTACCTTTGTGAAATTTTAAGAATACATTCAGGACTTTCTGGAAAACAGCTACATTCAATGTCTTTGCAAAAAGTACATTGTGTGGCATTTAAAGACCATGGGCCCTATTTTAACGATCTAAGCACACGGCGTGAAGCGCATGGCGCAGGTGCGTTTAGGGTGCATGGTTCAAAAGGGTTGTACTCAGTGTCTTCATTAATTCATAGGTGTGTTTTGGGCGTAACATGCATTAACAAATCTGAGTATCATCTCCCATTCCCTTTAAAAGCCAGGCGCGTTTGTGCCTTGGTGCAGTGCTATTATGATGGCGGATTTGCACCGTTATATATTTTTATTTGTAATCTTTTGTATGTTTGTGTGCTGCTGCGCTTCCCTGTGTGTGTGTGTGTGTGTGTGTGTGTGTGTGTGTGTGTGTGTGTGTGACAAGCATAGTGTGCGCACTGTGCACGAGCCTAGGTGCATTTTACTAATGCGCTGTTAAAATAACAATGACTGCGCTATTGACTTTAGAGGTTTTTGTTGGTCAATGGCGCGATCACTTCCCACTGCCTCAAGATAGCAATACGCCAAGAATTCACCTGAACACACCTCCCTGTAAGACCAGTAGGCCAATGGGCGCACAGATGGCCACAGGTGCATTTGCTTTTTAAACGACGTGGGTGCTGGACGTCTTAAAATAGCAAAGACACTTACTTGCGTCAGGCTTTGTGTCTGTTGCGCTGCGCTGGGTGCAAGATAAGGCCCCATCTATTTCAGCACTGCTACAGGGCCTGTATGTAAAGTTGAAGCATGGAAGGAAAGAAGGAGCAAAAATAGCTTCAAGGTTGCTATAGAGAGGAAAAAAAGAGGTCGATGAGCAGAGATGATAAAGAAGAAGGGAGTATGTTTTATGGTTTTATTTTAAAATGTAGCAGGACATCTCTCATCATTTTGACCATCCTCTACTCTCTTTTCGTCTTCCCTCCTCTCCTTGGACCATGAAAGCTATCATGAAAGATGTGACAAGCGATCTGAATTAGGAATTTCATCTGCCTCTCTGCAAATTGAGCCCATCAGCCTCCGGTATCAAACATTCTTTGGAGAGACACTTCTGTACAGCAAGGCTCTAATTGGTGAAGCCGGCTGTTATCTATGTACAGTGAAACAGAAGTTCAATGCAGCGCCGCTCAGTGGGAGGTGAGATCTCTCTCTCTCCCCTTCATTCACAGCTTAATTCAATTGGAGGGCAATTATCGACCACCCGAGGCTTCGAGATCCTCATCGGTTTCTGTTCCCAACTTGGAGGCTTGCTGCGTAAGATCCCCACCCCCCACCCTCCACTGAACAAGGTGATGTCTGTATCGGGTGTTTTACACCCAGTCAAACACCGGCGCAGGCGGTAGCAAACAGACAAGGAGGCTTTCTCGGTCACAAACTCAAGATTCTAAATATTCAAGAGATTGCAACAGACAAATGGATGAGGTTAGACTTCAGCACAACTCTCAGGGAACCATTGCAATGACTTATTCCTTCAGGCTGAAAGCAGATTGCCTTCTACATAATGACCAGTGATTTGTTTTTCAGTCTGTGAGTGCAAGGTGCAGTACAAAGAATGAAGTTCAACGTAAATTACTTTGTTCAAGAAGGCACCTAATTTAAATTACACACACACACACACATACACACACACACACACACACATTTAAACTCAACATAAAGATTGCACAAATAACATCAAAAGTAATGATCACTTGTTTCTAGAAATAGACAAACAAGACAATATGGTTTAAAAAGCAGCAAGCCAATGTTTTGGAGTTATTTCGTGACCATCAGCGTGGTGGGGTTCACACACCAGTCAGTAAGAAACAGCTAAGAAGAAGAAACAACAGAGATACTGGGAGGAGGATTTCTTTTCTTCGCATTTTGCATCCCCCACACAATCATCTATTCAATTTCTAAATTTCAGACATTGTCTTCATACAAAAAAGGTTCACTCTTGGACTTCAGTTTGTTGCCTGAATCTCTCCATCAGCTGTTTCACCAAAATGTGGCTTTTGTATTGCTTAAAAACTCTTTTTTTTCCAAAAATTTCAGCATAAATTGGAGTAATGCTAGCCGTTTATTGATGGATGTCCACATCTATTTTAGGTACCAGACCTCCCATGATTCCGTGTTCTCAGGGGATTTGGAGGGTTGCAAAGCCACACAACTTTATTTGGAGTCAAATTCATTTTTACAGTTTTTTTAAATACGAAATAGTAAATACAACAAATGTGCTTCTTAATGACTAAAAAGACCAAAGGTCTGCATATCATGGTGAAAATAAGTTATTTTGTGTGGAGCATTTAGTCTAGACAGTTTTAGATTAGGGCTGCACAATTCATCGCAATTATATCGAATTCGCAAGACGGACTAGTGCAATATTTGTTAATGGCAAATTATGTGTCAAACCATTCTGAATAAAGTATTGTGGTGCTGCAGAGACGTCCCAGCCTACAAATCGCATCCTACAGACTAAAGAAAAAAAATGTCTTTGGTAGAGTTCCTCGCAACAACAATAATCACACTATAAATCATTTTAATTAGAATATTTAAGTGAAAATGAGAAGGATAAAAAAATTATAATTCCCTCCAATATCGTGAGTCATATCGCAATATCAGTCAAAAATAACCCCAATTAGATATTTTCCTCATATTGTGCCGCCCTATTTTAGATCCAAACGCAACAATCAAATCAGTGACTTTTCAGCATTGGGACAAAAAAAAAAAACATTCCTTAATCGTCACATACACAGTACAATGTAGTGAAATTATATATTACTGCATTGAACCCATCCTAAGTATTAGGAGCAGTGGACAGCTATACATACAGCATCCGGGCAGCAACTAAGCATCAACCATCTTTACCATTCACAGTATGTTTAAAGCAGAGCCAAAGTCTGGTCCGTCTCCGTTTCTTCTGATGACAGTTAGTAAATTAACTGAACAAATTACAACTGAATGACTGACACCAAATCAAATCCTGCTTTTTTCACAGTTCCATCAGCTCCAGAAATAATTTTCTACAAAAAAAAAAAAAAAAAAAGAAAAAGTGAGAAACATTGCAACCTTCAAAATTTCTTGAAATGTGTCGTTCAATGACAAGTGAAAACAAGAGAAAGAGAGAAGACCGGAACGAAAGCTCTACTGAGAGCTGAACTCAATGCCACTCTCAGAATAAGCTTACTGGTTTTGTTATTGGATATCAGACGAATGCCAGACTGAGACAGAGAATGGACTAATGTAGTATGTTTATTTAGTGAAGGAGCACTTTATGTTCATTAATGCACTCTATCGATTATCATCCTTTCTGTTTGATACAGCAGTCAGTGTTTATTTTCAGACTCCTTTTGCATGAATTATATCACCCATACTGAAACCCAAACTGTTTTGCTTCACCACAAATGCTGCTACCAAGAGCTCATAAAACCACCAGTTTTACCAGCCACATTCATTCACACTAGGGATGCACCGAATCCAGGATTCGGCTTCGGATTCGTCCGAATATTGGACTTTTTTGACAGGGTTCAGTTTCTGCTGACGCCGCTGTTGATTACGGGAAGGTGTTTACGTAGGTGGACCATTCAATGCAGTAGGCTGTGAGAAAGTGAAAATGGAACTTGTGAGAAGAAAAAGTGTAGTTTGGCAGTACTTTCAGTCAAAAGAAGGCGATTCAAGTCGAGCTACATGTTCGATTTGCAATGCAGATTTGTATCGTGGTGGCAAGGACCCTCAACAATACACAACATCGCCGCTGTTAAAACATTTGCGTATAAAACATCCGAAAGAATATGAGTTGTGCATGAAGGAATCTACAGATAGCAGCCAAAATGCAGCAACTTCAGGTACGGCAAAGGAAGGACAGTCACAGCTAAAAACTTGTGTTAACCAGACAGCGCCTCTCCCGGGCTGTTAGCTTTTCTCTCTGCAAATAAGTCTCCCACAGTGGGAGCGGAGCAACCAAGCAGCTGGCTGCTGCTTGTTAGCTAACGTTAGCTTTCTAATTTCACCCACTCAACATGCCTTCATCATACACTGGTTAGCGAAAATTTGCCATACAAAATTGTCACTCATCAGATAAAAAGGAGAGTTCTCTGCGCTTCTGCAGACCACAACAATCCAGTGCAACCAAGGCAGGACAAAAACGGTATAAAGTAACAAAAAATAGCCGGTGCAACACAGAAGTCTTCTTACTTGATAGTTTTATTACTTAAGGTGCAAAACAGTGACTAACGTTTCGATGTAGAGTTACAGCTTCATCAGAGTCCTTGAAAATGCATCCTTGAAAATTGTCACTCATCTGGCGCTAGCGATGTGCTTTCCTACGATGTGAAAAGAGCGTGTGAATTCAACATTAAGTTGTTACATTTAACTATTTTAGAGGCTGTGTACGTTGTTTACTTCATTAATGTGTTAATGGACCAAGGATGGGAGTAGGATTCGGTATTCGGTTTTGGATTCAGCAGAATCTTAACCAGTGGATTCGGTATTCGGCTGAACCCCAAAAATCTGGATTCGGTGCGTCCCTAATTCACACAGAGTCCATTTTTATGCACTTCAAGAGACAGTTTGCAGGTAAAGAAAAAGCTTTCCTCTGTTGATGTTGTTGCTCACATTAATAGCACCAACCCTGCTACAGAGATAGATGGATTGAAAATAAGCAATAAAAAACATATTGGGACAATCATGCATTCAATTTCCTCAGTTATCTTTAAAAAAAAGAATTGTATACTACATAATTTAGTCTGCATTGAGGAGACGTATACTCTCAGCATGTGAGCTGCTACTGATAAAAGTATTGTGGCCTGTGGAGCAAATAGTAATAAAAGAAAAAGATGTACCAGTGATTACTGCACTTTCAGAAATACACTGCAGTCCATTAGTAGACAGAGACAAGTTAGACATTAGCATATTGGAAAGTAAACATTAACTGTGGGGGTTTACTGCTGACTTTTAGCTTTAATTTGAAGGTGTTTAAATCCACATCACATGAACAGCAGAGGAAATGTGGCCCTCCGTATGCATAGCCTCATATTTGAAGAGGGAGGAGATATATATATATATATATATATATATATATATATATATATATATATATATATATATATATATATATATATATATATATATAGAGAGAGAGAGATATCTATCTATCTATCTATCTATCTATCTATATATATATATATATATATATATATATATAATATCGGAGCCACACCATCGCTAACATAAAGAGAAAAAGAGCAGAGCTACCAAGTTGATCAGACAAGATGTGTGTAGATCTGTCTGATTCTAGTCAGCAGGTAGCAATGATCGATCAAACACACTGAACGCTGACATTGCTGCAATTAAACAGAGCAGCATGTCAGCGGATCAGAATCACGGGGCAGATGCACAAATTCTCTCTTTAACATTGCGAAATAGGGCATGACTTGGCAAAGGGACTGCGCTCTATGCTCTTTTAGTGCCCTTCTAGTTTCTTCATATGATAGTAAAAGGTGACTGAATCACTCACAATACAGTCTGCATCAAGTTGAAGCGAGTTTAAAGATGGTCAGATAGACTTATATTTTAATGTTGATTGGAAAGTTATTATAATGGAAACTGAGCCCCACTTATGTTAACCACTTTCCTGGGAAAACATTGAATTGTCTTTGGTCTCCAATCCTATGAAACTTGGTATCTTACCCATGATGCTCTGCCAGTGCCAGGCCTGTGCTTTAGGGACTCTTTGCCTTCATTCTGTGTCATGTGAAACCATCAGTCAGATTGAGTTTAGTCAAGTTAACAATCAACAGTTATACCCTAAAAAGCCCTTTGTTCTCTTGTCTGTTTGGGATCGTTGTCCTGCTGCATTGGCCTAAATTCATGGGACTCTATGTATGAAAAAGGCTTTTGAGTACTACACTGTTCATCCTATATAATGATATAATGTGCTAGGATGGAGCCAAAACAATGACAAATGTGTCACTGTCCTAATATTTGCAGACTACACTGTACGCAGATGCTCCCCACTTTTTTTCCAGTTGCTGTTCGGCAGCACTTAGCAGGAACCTGGCTAAACCTAAAATATGCAACAGATGACTCTTGTGCTATCATATCCAGGAAAAAGCAGGAACCCTAGAGGTTGAGAATGTTGTTCCCATTTCCCTCTGCATGCAATGGCTTCCATTCTTTCAGCTGTCAGCTCTCGCTACAATTTTCAAAGTGTGAACTCCTCTTCTGGGCTCGGATCACTTTTGTCTCAACCAACTGCTGAGGTGACAAAACTTTCCTTCTCTTAACCGTCAACGCCGCTCTACTCTCCTGCTCCTTTGACACACACACACACACACACACACACACACACACACAGAGGCTCGACTCCCATGACAATTGTGAAATATATACATGAAAGCATCCAACCTCTTTCGTTCAAATAAAGAAGGCGCTACGTGCACAGCAGCTCATCTCCAACACTCTCGAGCAGGAGAGTATTCAGCCAAAAAAAACAAATTTGTAATGATCGACAGCATTAACGTGCACATCCCTGCACAAGAGCACAGCAAGCACTGGTGAGGAGCTGTAATGATGTGTATCAAACCAGTGCATTTGAAATAACCAACAGCAAATAAGAGCCAATAATGAGATAACTGCCACAGTGCTAAATGTCTGCTCTCTTTGTAGGACGACAAACCAGCAAAAGCCAACTCTGCAGAGACAAAAAAAAAAAACACAGAAGAACTAAAGAAGAACTCCTAAAACCACCACATACTGTGAATGTGAACTCATAAATCCTCTTAATTGATAGATCTTCAAAGCACTGATGCTCATTTCAAATGGAAATAAAAAGCATACCCAGAAGCAGCGAAGATCAAGGAAAAAAAGAGATTAAAAAAAGTATGACTTACTTTGAGTATTCTTCATTATCTCTGTCGCAGCGAGAGTCCTTGTGTTTCTCCCAGTCCTTGCCATGTTTACATGTGGTCAGCAGAATAATATCTTCCCCGTTGTGGATGTGATACAGAGCATTCCTCATCTCAGAACCGATGCCCGTTAGGTAACGCTTCCCTTTGAAAACAAGCAGGTACTTCCTGGAAGGCGGCACATCGTTAAGCGTCAGATAACCTATGCCCCCTCCTTTCAGCGGGTGATCTTTGGAGAACAGAGGGATGGAGATATCAAAGTTGGGTCGGAAGTTGACCACATCTGCGCTGGCTTTGGCCAGCATGGCCTGGCCCACCTCGAAGCCCAGATCCTCTGTGTAGTCCGGCCAGGTGCCGGAGTAGAGGTTGAATATGAGGTGGTTCCTGCCATCGTTCCACGTCGGTAGGCTCTGGATTCTGAGTCGGACGTTCTGGACGTACTGAGCCGAGAGCTGGTCCCGGTCCAACGTGTCCATGGCCAGAATGAACAGACAGGCCCGCGATGGGTCCGTGGTGTGGAAGCGAGACTCCTCAATGGACGACAGGATCTTCTGGTAGGTCTCGGAGATCTCGTCCCCTCTCTGCGCGGGGTAGATGTAGACCCTGAAGCCCGACTGGCAGCGTGCGAAGTCGAAGCAGGTTTCCATGCGGCAGCGCTTGTTCTTGTAGATGTTGTCGCGGATCGCACGCCGTTCGCGAGGAGAGGTGTGCTGGTGATGGAGCTGGGGGCTGTCCTCCTGTGTACACACACACACACACACAGACAATGACATCTATTCTTTCAACACATTCTTACTCCCATCGCGTCAAAAAGCGACGCTTGGTCAGGTGTCTTTGGCGTTTGGTATTGACGCAAAAAGTCTCCTTTAGAGTCATATTTAGACGCACTTGGTCGGGACTCTTGGCGTCACTATTTGACGCTCTCAGGACTCGTGTCTAGCCCTTTGGCATCATATTGAGACGCGCTTGGTTGGGACTATTGGTGTCAGTTTTTGACTCTCTGGGTCGGGACCCTTGGCGTCACTTTTTGACACTCTGGGTCGGGACGTACATTTAACTGAAATGCAGCACAAGAACGGGACAGTTAGGTTTAGGAAAAGATGGTGGTTGGGGTGACAAAATGTACATTTCAGTGAAACACGGGACAAGAACGGCACACGAATGCCGGTCTCCTGGGTGAAAGTCCTGTGTTGTTAGACCCATCCACCACCAGATCTTACATACTACTCGCTACCGTTATCTGTGTGAGAGTGCTAACAACACCTGACAGGATTTCTGGGTGGTGAGGTTTTTTTTAAAACATTACTTCATGCTGACAGTAGAGGAAATCCATCTAACTTGAGGGGTCATTGCTACAGCGACTCTGATAACCAGTCATCACAAGAAGATGGATGGTGACTGTCTTAATTCCCCTAAAACCCTTTAAGACAGAGCAAAGGTTGCATATGTCTACAGTACATCTGTGTACAGACAGACTACAGCAATGCGTGAAAATATATACTGTAGATGCAGGGGATCTATTTCTCCATTCAGCCTTCCTGGATTGTATAGTGCCGTTTTCGTTCTGATGACTGTTAAAAACTGTGAGCAGTTCATCTTATTCTGATGTTCCCTTCTCCGATCATATGATTTGAATCATTTTTTAGAGGCCAGAAGAGGTTCCTCTAGCAAGTATTCCACAATAAAAAAAAAAAACAGCACAGACTTCAGAAAAGTAAGAAATAAACAGATCTAGCAGATGTTTTCTTATTTCCATATTTGTTCAATCACATGATTCATCATTCTGTGTCCCCTAAGGCTCTAAAGCTTTGAAACAAGCTGCAATCTCATAATTCATCTTTATCAATCATTTAAGAATGTATTTACTATGAATGACTGTAGTTCTTTTTAATTGACTTGATAGTTTAAAGTGCTCATATTATGCTTTTTGGCTTTTTCCCTTTCCTTTATAGTGTTATATATCTTTTTGTGCATGTTATAGGTTTACAAATTGAAAAAGCCCAAAGTCCACCCCAAAGGGACTTACCATCTCCAACAGAAAACACTGTTCACAAACTGCTCCAAACAGCTCTATTGTAGTCCAGCCTTTACTTCAGAGACGAACGTGCGTCACTTTGTAACACACGTTATAATGCTCACCTAGCTGCTAGCGTATCACTCCCTCATACTCTGCAACTGACTAGCTAGCAGAACTTACTGCGCATGTGCGACTCCCAACAAAGATGGTACAGAAGTAAGATGTCTCACTCTGTAGCTAAAACAGAGAGCTCAACACACAGGGTGAAAAGAGGAGCTGCAGCAATGTGCAGTTTAACAAAAATATGGTGTTTTTTGAAAATTAAACCACATAAACCTATTCTGGTACAACCTCTAAATACAATTATGAACCTGAAAATGAGCATAATATGAACACTTTAAAATAACAGAAAGCAGCCTACTGTAAAGTGAATACTTTTACTTTTGATAAGACCATTAAGCTGATGATACTTCTGTGAACTGGAATGAAGAACTTGTATGTGTAATGGAGTATTCTTATTAGGGTTGCACAATATATCTTTTTTTTTTATCGTCCATGTGATATCAACTGTCGCAATATACATATATTGCAAAAGGCTGCGGCATACCGCAAAATTCACTCAGAGATTTTTTGTGTTACTTGAAAGAAAATATCAGTAGAAAACTGCACTTCATAACGTAACGGTCATTCTTTTTTTAGGGGCACCTTTTATATTCAATTCAATGTTCAATAAAAGAATGTTAGAAATGATTTGCGGTTATTTGTTTTAAATTCAACAAGCAATTAGGGTTAGGGTTAGGGTTAACTAACCTAACCCCTAACCCTGTTGTATTTAAGCAAAATGCTGAAAGCAAGTAATATCGTTATCGCAATATTCAGCAACATTATCGCATATTTTCCTCATATCGTGCAGCCCTAATTCTTATGAATACTTCTTCCTTTATATTGGTTTGGTCTACCTCTTGCTCTCCCCCCTCCAGGTACGGCTCCAGCAGCTGGGTGGACTCGGGCCAGTGCCTGGACGGTCTGGACGGGCTTCTCTGGGGCAGGGGCTGGTACACCTCCTGGCTCTGGTGGTAGTACTGGTACTCCTGCTGGGGGTACTGGTGATATTGGGGGTACTGGGGCAACTGGTGATATTGGTACGACTGCTGCTGGAACTCCCCGATTTGCAGACCCCACAGGTAGATGAGGAAGAGAAGACCGGCCCCCACAGACACGAGCAGGTACCGCTTCTTGGCCTGCATGTGTGCTGTGGAGGAAGAGGAGGAGGTGGTGGTTGGATAGATATAGGGCAAGAAAAGGAGGAAGAGTAAGGGGGGGGATAGAGGGTTGAAAAGCAGGGAAAAAAAAGGGGAGAGGGCGAGGAACTAGGAAATGATGAGGAGAGGAGGTGCAGGGAGGTAGACACAGGTCAGCTCCACCCACAGAGCAGCCTCTCTATCCACAGCTCACCATTTTTGGATTTTGGAGTCACTAAAAGAAAAAAGAAAGAGAAATGTACTCATGAATTAAGTTACCAGTTACCAATAAAATCTTGAACAAATCAGGATTTTTTAAAACTAAGTAAAACACTGAGAACGCTACAGCCTACTAATAGAAAATCAGTGTAAAGGCTCTGTATGACTAGAATAATAAAAGTCATAAAGCTCCTCTAGTGTCGTTATTTTTGTCAGATTTAATCATCTGTACTCCTGACTCTAATGAACATTCAGAAAAGTCAGATAAATGCATTGAAAAGACACCACATGCAATCTGATGAGGCTAAACTTCAGGTTTCACGTTCAACAGAAGTAAAAACAGAACAGAAAACATATGCATCATTTAAGTTCAAAACGGATGCATATTTTCCCACTAAGTGGTTTGCTGACCCCCTAATATGTTATTAATGACATCACATTTTAATATTTTGCCGATCATCCGTCGCAGTAAGGCATTTTTAATGATGTAGTGAAAAAACAAGCACCTAAACCTTTTTATATCATTTTGACGACACGTGTAAACAAATGTTTAGTCTAGCAATTAAACATTTGTTTGCCCTCTCCAGCTACTATATTTATCTAATTCAATACGACTGATCACATTTCACAAACAACAATTGTATGTTTGCAAAGTCGGCATTGACTGTGCAGCACTTTGTTGTTGCAAAATTGTAACTTTTTCCAAGTTCTTTTTTCACAGTGGCACCGGTGTTTCCGGGGTTAATTTGTGCGAATAAGACTGTGAATATATTCCAACATTTTCATCACTACATTTTAAAAGGCAACCGGTGCGGAATAAAAATAACTGGGAGGTGTATTAGAGAAAGGTCTTGGATCATGTTCGATAAGCAATGCAGCATTAAACTGTAGGATTTCTGAAGGGAGTTTGGTGCGTCGCTCGGTATTAATGGGAAACACGTGGGCTATAGGCTATGTGCGATATTTAAACCATCGCCCTTGCAAACGCTTTTAGGATTTTCCAAATAGTAGGCTAATGATCGCTTACATTTTTTCTCAGTGACGTGAGTCCACAATAGGAGCGCTATCACCGAACTGCCATCACTGCCTGTCAACCTACCTGTTTACAGGGAACACCTGTGGTCCCAGGAAGGGACAGGTAGCCTATCTGCTCTCCCCTCCAGCCTGAGCACGACTCCACCGTTCGGATACACATTCTCCAGCTATACCCCCCCCGGAACACCTGCTCACAAACCCATCCATAAATCATAAATTATATTTTTAAAAAGCACGTGTGGAAGGAGTAGTCACTGAGCTCTGCGTCCGTAGGAAAGCCTCAAAAGGTGTGCTGGTTTCATCCTCCACCGCGTCCCTGTTACAAACTTTCCTCGAGAAAAAAAAAAAAAAAAAGACCACGGAGTGATTCTCACGTGCACGAGAGGACTCCGACCCGGGGGCGAGCACACAGCTATCTGTCAGCAGGTATCCACGGTGTGAATGTAATGTAGATCATCTGCCAGAGCAGCCGTGATAACATCGACCGCATCCATCCAGGATTAACTGATGTGTTAAACAAGGCGCGTGCATCTTCAATCAGCAACTGCCATCCCCTTTTTAAAAAAAAAAAAAAAAAAAAAAGAAACAAACAAATATCCCGGAAAGAGAAGATCCAAACTTTGAAATTTAAATCCACGGTCCCACATGTGCGCTCGGTGAAAAATAAGCAGAAATCATCATCCCAGGTAAGTTACCTGTTTCGGGAGACACGCGCTTCAATAAAATTCTATTTTAGGAGCGACTTCACGGTCTGAATGACAGCGTGTGTTTTTTTGTGTGTTTTTTTTTTCTTCAATCGGGTTAAAGTAGTGGATCAAATGAACACCGTGAGTGCATACTGTGGTTCTTTTAAGGGTTATTCCATCCTGACTCCTCGCCTCAAACAGACTCGATGTCCTCACGTTTCCATCCTCAAATCCTGTGTTGGATGTGGGCTGCGCCACCGTGCAGCACCCAGCAACATGAGCAGCAGCGCTGATAAACCAGACAGAAGCAAACAGGCAGACTGGGTAGAGGGGGGGGGTATGGTATCGGAGCATGCATGGGGCGTCAGATTAATGAGGTATGTGAGCTCGCCATGATTCAGCTTCTCTCAGTCTGCATTTTGAAGCTTTGTTTGTATCAGTTTATTGATGAGTAAAGTCCTAAGACTGTCCTGTATACATTTATTTTGGGAGCAAGATCATTGAGAAGTCCAAGAGCAGCATCCAGGACTGTGTCATCCCTATTTTCAATTTACAAACCAAACTCCATTCAGAAATCTCCAAATTTAGGTGTCGGACTCGATATCTGCAAACATGAGTTTGAATAAGTTGTAAAACATGACTTCATAGCACAATTTGGCCATTTTTGGATGTATCTCTTATGCACAGGGTTCAAAATGAACTTTTTCGTTCACATGCCAAATGGCTAGTGAATGTTCAAATTTTAACCAGCCACTCAATAGACTTTTGAACCCTGCTTATGCAGCTTGCAGTTGATCCAATAAGATCTGAACTTAACTTAAAATAATGTGCTCCTATTTTGTTCCCACCGGTAAACAAAGTTGAATTTTGAAGTGCTGCTTGGTGCTGATGGATGCAAATTCACTTTCAACGTATACAGATGTCTCAGCAGATGTCTATCAGCCAAGTTATGTTGTGTAGCTATAACTAAGAAGATTTCTAATGCCGTTTTAGACAGTATTAGACAACACTTTAGGGGCTGTTAGAAAGTTTGGTGATTTACATGTAATTTGTCACATTTGCTGCACTTGATAACATTCTGTAGGCTCCCCTTAAGGTTATGATGATTTGGTTGCAAATGGCATTAAAAGGGATTTGTCATGGCGTGTCAGGGTTTAGTGAACTGACTCTTTTGCAAACCTAAACCACTTTTAATTAAGGCTTAGCTCATTAAATCTCTCAATGATTCAAATATTCAGCCCTAATGCATCAACATTGACCACTCATCCTTCCATCTTTCCTTTCCTTCAGTCATGTTGCTGTTATTTTGTACAAAAGCCATTGACTGAATAAAATTAATTTGCTCATGATTTAAATAGATGTCCTAAATTAGAGAGGGTGTTTACAGATGTTGTGGAGCCAGACACAGGCACATCATGAAGCAAACAGCGCCATCTTGTGGTTCATGTTGCAGCCCACACTTCAACGCATCACTCAGTAGATGATCTAACCAACCCTCTCATGTAACAGTGACACTTGATTTTGGTAAAAACATGTCCATTTCAAAAGTAAACCTTTGCTTATAAAATCTCATCTTGGTATCGACTATAGTTTCTCACATTTTAGACCAAACCCGTGTATAACTGTACGCCACACCACTTTTTAAAACCATTTCAAAGTAACATAAACTATTTTTATTTTATTTATTTTTTTAACCTTTATTTATCCACATAAGTCAATTGAGAACAGATTCTCATTTGCAACGACGACCTGATCACATTCACACAGTTACACATTCATACCTGGAAGCTGCCCAGTACAACCACAGTCTGATCTGCTGGCCACTGAGCAGCTCCACTGGAACGGTTGGGGTTAAGGGCCTTGCTCAAGGGCACCTCAGTGGTGGTAATGAGATTTTATCCTGCCTACATAAACCATTGATCTCCCACTTAGTTATTCTCAGCCAGCGTAGAAGCTCTTGCTGCCCTTTTTTTCTTCCAAAATCTGTACCAAGCTCTGGCAGGCAAGAAGAGGTGCAAATTATATCAGCAAACTGCACATTAACATGAATCCACTGAGCCTGTGATGCTTTATAGCTATATTATGACAGAGGCATTTATGTACCAGTAGTGGTGGAATGCAACCAAGGATATTTAATCACCTAGTACACTTTTGAGGTACTTGTACTTTACTTGAGTAATTCCATTTAATGCTACTTTATACTTCTACTCTACTACAGTTCAGAGACATATTAGACTTTTTACTGCACTAAATTTATTTACTTACTTTGCAGATTCAGATTAATAATACAAAATATAATCAACTTGTGAATTTGGGTGTATTATTATAGATTACTGTACAATATACTATGAGTATACAAAGTAATTCAAATTAGCTTTACTTTTACCAGCTGCAACATACCAGTGATACTTACACACATTACTGTATCAGTGTTTCTAATCCAATAATAGAATATACATTATTCTGAAATGGGCCATTCTGCACAATCGGTACCTTTTCTTATGGAACTATATATTTTGTCTTTTATCTAATACTTTTGTTTTGAATGCAGGACTTGCATACAGTGTACTTATTGTTACTTTTATATAAGTAAAATATCAGAGTACTTCTACCACCATTATGTATAAGTCATGGCAGAACCGGTCTTTACTGCACGTGCCCCAGAAATAAGACACCTCACAGGAGGTGGGAACGGTATAAATCCTGGACTAAAAAATGGTTGAGGAATGGGAAACCAATTAAACCAATGAAACTTTAGACAGGATTACTCATCTTTCTTCACCTCTGGCTGTCCAACAGCAGAATAAATCCATGGACGTGACTTTGAATTGTAGGAATACACAGCCTAACGTGTCTAAAACCCTACCAGTCTCCCCTCTCTCTCTCTCTCTCTCTCTCTCTCTCTCTCTCTCTCTCTCTCTCTCTCTCTCTCTCTCTGCACACCAGTTTTGTTTTCATTTACCTGTACTGTGAGAACTGTGAAGGGTTGGCTGGTTTTGATGGCTTCATGGTCGATTAGGGGAAAATAAATCTGAAAACGTTGCAGAACAGCAGAGAGAGAGAGAGCTAAAGTTTGATCCGTTACAGTCTCAGTCCATTGTTTCAGTTCCTCCACTTTCTCCTTTTCGCCATCAATCTGAAAGTTTATGGGATCGTTCAGGTGACGGTTAGTAAAGTCTCTCTTCTCTCCGTTGTTGACCAGCTTTTAGGATGAGACTGTGACGCAGCCGTAGCATGATTTTGTATTCAGATTATGTCCTAGATTTGACTTTACTAGATGTTATTCATAGTGTAGTGGATTTGGGTTTCTCTTGTTAAAATGCACATGATTGTTTCTTCTTTGGTTAATATATACTCCTGCATAAGTGGATTCATTAACTGTGCTGTCCTGCTTAATTACACCTGTTTCCTCATCTATTTTGTCAACGTATAATTAGGCCAGTGATGGAATGTAATAAGTACAATTAATTAAAAATACTGCACTTAGGTACATAGTGTGGCGTTGTTACTTTTACTCAAGTAAAAGGGTTGCAAAAATCCGGGGATGTTCAAGGTGGAAACTTTCCATGGGAATTAACAAGAAAGTATGGGGAATTTATGGGAATTAATGGGAGATAATGGGAATAAAATGTAAATATGGGAGTTATCTGCTCAGGCTGTATTTACTGTATCATATGCAGATAGAAACTAACCTTTAACTATATCATAAGAAGATCATGATCCATGAATTTGCCAAATAATTTATATTTGATTGCTGAGTGTACGGTATGCTACAATCATACTTAAAATTATATTTAATTTCCTCTGATACTTTATAACAAGTTATATTTGACCGTTCAATTTTAGTGTATTTGTAGGAGATTATTAACAACAACAAAACCAACTATGTTTTAGTCCGTCTCTAAATTCTTTCTCCGCCACTAGCTCCAACTACTGAAGATGTAAGTCTTTAAAAAATAAAATAAAAATAAAAGGGTCACAAACGTATACTACTTAAAAAAAGGCAAGGCAAAGTCATTTCTTTAAACAGCTGGGCACCGTAGCTTTTAGCAAATGTATTATTTTTAGCAGCAGTTTTGGTTCACTAGTGAGTATTTTCTGCAGCAGGACAATGTATGTGGGATTGACTAACAGCAATGAGCTACCACAGGCTTTGGAAAAACAATACTTGTGAGTAAGATCAATTGTTGGTTTTGGTTTTTCGTGGGATTTGTTGATGATAAGAAAAACACAGAATATCTACTGGTTTAATCCTTTGATTTGAAGTTAGGCGATCAACAGAAAATGCATAACAAATTTGATATTGATTAATCATTTTAATTATTAAAGATAGATAGGAAGATACTTTTTGGGGGGCTTTTCCCCTTTATTACAAGTGACAGTGGATAGACATGAAAGGGGGAGAGAGAGATGGGGGATGACACCCAGCAAAGGGCAGCAGGTCGGATTCGAACCCGCTGAAGGACTCAGCCAACATGGGGCGAACGCTCTTACTGGGTGAGCTAAAGGCTGCCCCATCATTTTTAATTGACGCTACCTAGCATAGTTTCAGGAGCAGGGCCACACCTCAAACACGCCTCTTCCGGTATTCCTATAAATACCTACCTAACCCTCTCCTCTCATTCCCCCCTCGCATTCTGCACCCTTCCCTCCCACCCTCTTGCTGTTCCTCTCCTTTCTCCTCTTCTTACGTTCCTATGGGGGTCCGTCATGCCCGGGCGCTACGGCGGATTCCCTAGCGAAGCCTCCCCAAATGTAGTCAACATCAAGTCAACTGATGACTACAAGCGACTTTACGTCTCACATTCCAGTGATTTCGAGCCTCGCATTCCAATCATCTTTCATTAATAAATTGTTCAAAACGTATCTGGTTGATGGTGTGGTCCTTCCTAGTGAAATGAATCAAATATAAATTGTAGGTTCCAACTTCTCAGGTAGGTTCCAATATTTCAAGTAAATCAACAGCACTTTAAGTAGTTCATCTGGGAGTTCTTTTAACTTCATTTGTATAACACTTAATTTACTTTAAGGACTGACTTATTTAAATCATAAATAATCAATAAATAAATGTTTGTTTAAAGCACTCAAATAAGAAATTCATGTTGTTTAGTTTAAAACAGTCTAAAGGAAATGGTAAATTATAGTGTGATTAAAACTCACATTTACATTATTTACAGTACTTGATTTACAGATGATACGTGAAAAGGTACACAACCTTATTTGTTTAACAGTAATTTAGTTTTACTGCGAACCATCACAGGAAGTGCTTTTATTTTGAAGTAGGATACACGGAAGTTGTCTGTTGTGAACTCTTGCTAGCTTACTGAGATGAACGTGAGATGCTAGATGCAAAACATGTCCGTCAAGCTTAAGTTACTCACTTTCTTGTGTGTAAAACTGCAACATGTTGAACGGTAAATGTTCACAGTAAAAGACAAGCATTTTTGGTTGTCACTCAAAGCCATTCCACTACAGAAGGCATGTTGGGTGGGTGAAATTAGAAAGCTAACGTTAGCTAACGAGTAGCAGCCGAGTAGGGTTCGGTGGAAAAAAATTCTAAGGTTCGGCAGAAACCGAACCCTGTCAAAAGCCCAATATTCGGCCGAATCCGAACCCGAATCGTGGATTCGGTGCATCCTTAATTTTGTGCAATCTTTTTGGTGAATTTCTTCATGCAACTAGCCAGAAGAGAAGACGAACTGAAGTTTATGTCCCACTGCGATGAATAAAAGAAAAACTTTTGAAAATGATCAGCGACACGAGAAGTGATTCCAATGTGGGAGGAAAATGATTTGACTCCCATCTTAATCTTTGTTCTGTATGCCATGTGGAGGAGTCATCTAAATGCTAACAATGTTGACTGAGTCACATCCTTGAACGGGAACACATGTAGACGCCCCCCCTCCCCCAACAACCCAACCCAACACACACACACACACACACACACACAAATAAAAAATCAATTGCTCTGTCTGCCTTGTGATTGTTTGTTTCATCTAATGACTCAAGCTAACTCATGTAACATACACACACACACACACACACACACACACAGGAAGCCAGCTGGGCCGCTCACTGCTATAATCTAGTCCTGTTCGGTTCAGATGCTCCAGCTCAGGATTTGAAGCTGCAGTGCAATTTTCAAACAATCCACATTTTACGACCATCTGGTGCCGAACAAAACGCAAAAGTAAGGCTGTAATTATTATCCGTGTGAGAGTCAAAACACACCAACAGAACAGCTATAAAAGCCTCCTCCATCTACAGAAGTGCATCAAGCGATGCTTGGTGGATCAGTAGACAGCGACGCTTTTCATGGTGGAACCAAATAAATCAGTTTGAAATGAAAAACCCAAATTGTGATTTGGTTAAAGCTTTAGTGCGTAACTTTTTGATATTAATGAACTTCCGTTACAAATGAGTTGCTACAAAGATATAATATATCATATTTCAGAGGGGGCGGGTCAAAATTTGGCCCAGGCAGTACCGTCCGTTACCAGCCCAATTTCAGACGGGGACATTATGGCACCAGCAGCATGAAGCATGCATACAGGCTTTCATCATTAAATAATACATACACTGGAGCAATTCATAAAACCTTCAAATAAACTTCCATGGCACCATCTTAGAATATAATGGAAATGCTTGCATATTTAAAACAGATTATTACATACTTAAACACCTAAAACACCAAAGTAAGAAGACGTAGCGGACTAGAAGCGAGCTTTTATTATGAAAGGTAGAAGCCCGACGGCAACAAATGGGAGGCTCCAGGCTGGAGCCGTACAGTCCTGCATATTTTTTAGTCATACTAGTGTATACGCCAGTGCTGTCGCATTTTTTTCTTTTTTCCCAGCGGCCCAAATCGGCCCAAGAGTGCATCAGTCCTTCTGGCATTCACCAGAACTGCCAGATTACCAGTCCGCCTATGAATCCAACCCTGCAAATCACAAAGTCTTTATCAGCAGATTAAGTTTGTTTAGGTATTTGAGGGTATTTGGCTTTATGCAGGTATTTTCCAAACTTTTCAAGGACAAGATGAATGAGATGTTTTTGTGAAACCATGTGTCACCTGCTCTGTTGAGCCTGGTTACATTTGTTCCGTCAGCTGCTAGTGTGGCAGTTGCAGACAGTAATGGTATGTGCACACTGTTCACACGTTATTGCCTTAATGGCCATTACTTTTCCAAACTCAAGTAGTCATGGATACAGACAGAGGGAGACAGAGAGACAGCATAATTACATCTTGGCAGATAGTCTCAACAGTCTGGAGACAGCAGCGAAGCCACACTTCATTTAACACGGAAGTAACAAAGGATGACAAAATGCAATCTTATAAAATAACGTAAACTGCCTGCAGAGATAACAAAACAAACTGGATTAAGCATTTCATTCTTTGGAAATCACTTTTTAGGGACATTTTTTATTTAGAAGGAATTGCCTCCAGTTAAAAGTGTCTAGGTCTGTGGATTGTCCACAATAATCAGGACACTGCTTATGACTTTAATAAGGAGTTTTCAACATTTTGATCAAAAATAAAATTCCATTCACCTTCAGTGAATTAGGGTGGTGGCAGAAGTCCTAAAGATTGAAATCTTAAAAACCTGGGCAAGTAAAACCAAAACTATCTACATGACTTGATACCACAAGAGGTAGCAGACACAGGGCTGATAAACCACATTTTATGTGAATATCTCGCAACTATATTTACTCTCATTGCCGTTTTCATTGACAAAAACAATAGGCTAAATTCCATATAATTAAACTGAAAATATAGCTACAACAACCAGTGACATCTAACCAGATGTTTACCAACCAATAGGCCCAAAGTCCCATGCAGAAGTCTTGATTTCTTTTTTTTTTTCGAAAATAATTCAGACAAACATACCCAAAAAAAAGAGCCAACATTAGAAAGAAAATGTCAGGAAATACATATTGTTATCAGTATATATGTGCAAATTATTGTGACTAGTCTGTGAGAAAATATGTTTCTGTGTGTGTAATTCGGGCTAAGTGACTTTTATCTATTGACTATGTTTAATACATAGACAGGCATATACACATGTACACACACTGTCCTGTCTTATGCTGATTCTGTTTTATCAACTCATTTGTCATTTGTCTCATTTGCTCTTTTACTGTTTCAACCTGATTTTAAAAGCCTTACTACTATGCCTACTGATTTAGCAACAAAAGACACTATATACGGAACAAAAAAAGACAGAATACGAGACAGGTAATAGGACAAGGGAATATCTCTCTGTTGGATCTTTTACTGGTCACTTTCATTGGATGAGGCAAGGTAGTGCAAATACACCAAAGGTATCTTTCCGAATAATACGTCCTTTACCTTTGAGCTGTTCTAAATGGGTCTTGACTGATTACATCTTTACTATCTTTATACTCAGGCATTCAGTGAATGCATCACTCTGCAGTGCCTCAATGCATCTGCAGTGCAAACTGATTTTTTGTGTCACCACCTCTCACTGGCTGTGTGTGTGTGTGTGTGTGTGTGTGTGTGTGTGTGTGTGTGTGTGTGTGTGTGTGTGTGTGTGTGTGTGTGTGTGTGTGTGTGTGTGTGTGTGTGTGTGTGTGTGTGTGTGTGTGCGTGCGTGCGTGCGTGCGTGCGTGCGTGTGTGTGTATGTGTGTGCGTGAAACATATTAGGGTCAATCGATACGATCCCTCTCTTCTTCCGCTCTTCACTTCTTCTTTTTCATTAGCCCGGGACTCCTGACCTTTAGCCCAAACTGGGAAATGTCAGAGGATGCTTGTAATGTCACAACAGCTTATCAGGGCGAGGATGGGCTGTTGTTATGGAGACAGCATCACTACCGCAAGCTTGGTGAGACGTTTCCAGCTCAGTGCAATTCATTTCATTGAACAATGAAACCTTATTTGTTTCCTGTGTTAGTGCAGTTGTTCCCAAAGAGGGTACGCCGGTAGCAAAAAATGACAAAACTGGGACAAAAGTTACATTAACAACTTTTTACAATTTCAATGTAAAGTAAGCTCAAAAATATACACATGATGTCTGATCTGTGAGTTTACTTAATTGCTTTCATTTGTCCTTAAAAACCTAAATGGAAATAAATACAACCAATTAGCATTCTTTCATGACTTTAAACTGCTGACTTTTTTCAAAGAAAAAAAATTATTTGAAAGAAATTATTTCACTTTATAGTGATGTTAGTTTATTAATGTCATATATTTACCATTCTTATAACAGAGGTCCACGGTGTCAGTTTTAGCTGAAAAAAGGTTGCATGTGTATAAAAATGTAAAATACAAAGGGTTTGGGAACCACACATCTTAAACTGTAAACCGGACTGACTTGATTTAGTATAATTTTTAAGGCCTGTTGGCTGCTCTGCTCCTTCTGAAGAAGCACCAAGGTGCTCACCGCTTATCTCAAATTGAAAGTTCTCATAACGTTCTTTCAAATAAAGTGGAGTCCTATTCGACCATTGGAACAAGATGGCATGTAATAGGCTGAAGAGACGACTTCCCCCGTGGGGATTCATTTAACCACCCTCTCTCCCACTATACAATGTCCAACACTGTGGAGATGATAAAACTCATATAACTGTTGTGTTCGCTAGGAAAAATGAAATAAAAATGTGCTGGAATGGGAGTCTGTATGTGTCAGTGTGTGACTCTGTTGTCCTCTGTCACATTACCTTTCATTTTATGTTCCTTTTGCTTTGACTCTTTATTAGTTTTTCTCCCTTTTACGGGTAGAAGATTATTGTTTGTTTGTTTATTTCTTTACCTGCTTCTCTCTTTTCTTGTCTGTCTTTCTTCATAAAAGAGAGTCTGAGTGTGTCCCTTTATGCAGCTAAAAAATTCTCATTCTCAGGGGCATTAGAGACACTATTGTTTGTGTCGCAGTCTTAAGTAAAAGTAGAAATACCGTAGTCTAAAAATACTCCATTACAATTAAGAATCGCATTCAAAAAGTACAGAAGTATTATCAGCTAAATTTACTAAGTATCAAAAGTAAAAGTACTCTATATGCAGAATGGCTCCTGTCAAAGTGTCAGAGAATAATATATTAATCTGTTTTTATTACTAATGAATACATGTACATCTAAGAGCATTTTAATGCTGTAGTTCATCAATGTGGACGCTGTTTTAGATACTTTGTATACTACTGCAGCTGAGTAAAATAGTATGGCATCATATCATATAAGCATATCATAGTTTTTTTGTGTAAAAAGTAGGACTGTCAGCATTAACGCGTTAATCGCGATGCGATTAAGGGTCGAGCATAATGCGTTAATGTTTTTTAATCGTATTAATCACATGCCGCCATTTATTAATTTATTTTCACTTCACTCGGCTTTGCGTCGTGCCTAACAGGTTACTATTTTGCCGTACTTCCTCGTAACACATCCTGCTGCTGCAGGAATAGCAACGCGGATTTCGGTGCCTCATTCTGGTGCCGCTGATATGCCTGCACTTTTCTCTGATGCTCTGAAACAGACGTTACAGGAACATTGCTGCACGTGACGCTAGTTAACACTATACTCAACAGCTAACGTTACCTGCCTACACTAGCTAGTAGCTGGATTAAACACGGTTACAATGCTGACAGCTAACGCTAAACAGTGTAAAGTGTGACTGTATTTCACTGTAGAGGATTCAACACCGGGATGTAACAATCTGCAGCTGCTGTTGTCGGAAAAACACAGACGGTGCGTTCAATTAAACTGGTAATTTACAGCCTTGTGGTGCATTCAAAGTTGTTGTTAAATTCAAACGTGTGACTAGATTAAATATATAATAAACAAATACAAATCTTAAAATCAAGTTCATAAAGTCACTTTCTTTGCATTCATTTGATTCCCAATCAAGATACACTGGGAAGAATGGCTTTCCATTGTTAATATGTACTTAAAAACAGTTCTGAAATGCAAAATAATAGAATTTTAATCATGTGATAAAACATGCGATTAATCGCGATTAACTATAGAAATTCAACGATTAATCGTGATTAAGAAAATTTTATCGTTTGACAGCCCTAGTAAAAAGTAACTTAAGTGTCAAATAGTTACTTCTGGAAAGAGGTTTTTAGTTCCAAGGTGTAAAACCAAGATATATAAATACAGCTTTGTTCCAGCAGCAGTTACACTGATGAACAAGCTATAAGAAAAATTGCACAATTTGCACAGCCTGTATTTACGTAGGACATTTGTTAATTATTTATTCATTGGTTTTTAGATTATTTTTATGGTTTTCTTTTTATTGGATGTTTCAGCACCTTGATGAGCACTTTGCATGTTGTCTGTTTTCTGAACTGTGTGTCATGGATGCCCTGCACTTGACTGTGCAGCAAATTTACCTATGGGTACAAATAAAGTAACCTGAACCTGAAATAAATAGTAGTGGAGTTTAAGAACGATATTTCCCACTGAAATGTAAGGTAGGAGCAGAAGTATATATATAGTAGAGTAAAGTACAACTATGTCAAAAATCATACTTAAGTACAGTAATTGAGAAAATATACTTAGTCACATTCCACCACTAGTGTGAGAAACACAGTCACAGATGGAGGTGGACCCCCCTGCCCACACAGCTAAATGTACTTTTGGTCTGGAACCGTTTTTCTCTGCCAATTACAGTATTTCCACTTCAGGTAAATGTTCTTGTTACAGCAAATAAAGACATTTTAAGACAAGAGTGTGCTTCCAACTGTTGTGTGTGTGAGGTCTGCACCCAAGAGCGGACACCGACTAGAGGTTTGAGGTATTAACAGGTCTTTAATGAAGGCTCAACTGAACAGAAATCTTGCAACCAAGGTAGCTGGTGATCGAAACGGGAGGAGGAGTGGAGGTAGACAAGGCAGGCACGAAACACAGGGCCGGTGGAGTGGCACGTAGCATAGGTGACGTTGGCTTCCAACGACTGCACACAGAGAGACAACACAGTGTTAACACAAGGAAAACTTTGACAACAAAAGGTTCACTAGAATACTCAAAAGTTTGGCCGAGAGTAAGTTACCACACAGGTGACTGAAACAAATTGGCACTGGCTATCTGGATCTCAGGAGTACTTGTGCTGGAGCTTGATTAGGAGATCACATGCAGCTGCGCTGGAGAACCAGGTGCCCTGGAGAAAGCCACGCCTGCCCACACACACACACACACAGAGAACACCAAAAAAGGAAACACTAAAGCCTGAGTCACGGATAGGCCATGACACCAACTTTGTGGGAACAGTTTGGGGAAGGACCTCTCCTTCTTCATGTCAATATCTCTGTGTACAAAGAGGGCAGTAAAGAAATGTCTTTCCCAGTTTGGTGTGTAAGAACTTTATTGGTCTGCAAAGAGCCCTGACATGAACTCATCCAACACCTTTGGGATGAACAAATCCCTGCTTTTAAGCCAGACACTTAAAATATTAATCTGAGCCTGTCAGTGGCAAAATGGGCACTTTTGTGAAGGTAAAAACAAGCTCGGACAATTGCCCTATTAACTTACACTGTAGCTTGTTTTTCGCCGCTGCAGTGATCTTGCTTAACACCGGACTCATGTCAAAGATTGTTGTTCCCATCAGTCACTTAGACACAAAAACATAGGAAAATAGGGTCCAGGTTGAAAAAAAAAAACGTAGTTACCCTTTAACCTGGAACCCACAAGGGGAAACAAAGCCAGAAAAGACCCAGAAACCACTGGAGAAGATCTGTGGAGACAGAACTCATCCAGGAAGGAAGCAGAGAAGACCGCCCAACATTGAACCAGCTAGAGAAAGTTCATGAATGACCTTTGCTCCCTAAAGAGCAAAATGAGTTAAATGGCTATCAAAAATCAATCACTGGAGTCACATTAGGAGATTTACCAAACACAGATCTACAGTATGTGCTTAACATATCCCAAACCCTGACATCCTAAGTATTTCATAACAAAGAATATTGTTACATTCTCCATCTTATTAAGCCCAGTGCACTCTCCTGAAAACACAGCTGTACACGTACAAGAGTTGTAATGACTATATCCCTAAGAGAAAGCATTTGGTTAAGCAGAATTAGTAACTATAATGGTGCAGGTGAAATTCATCCCAATTTTCCATCGCTGCTGTTTTTCTATTGATGCGTGTCTGAGTAAAAGCAGCGAGACCCTGTTTCTGTCGACTGGTTTATCCAGCGAATATTCGCTCGGATAAATGAATTCCCTCACGGCTTCCTCATGAAATATTTTTCGGCATTAATGGCTTGTGATGAAAGCTGTAAATTCATGTTAAAATGAAGCAGCCATCTTAAGGTTTTGGCATTTCAATTATCCACAACACCCTGCACAGTACACTCTGTCATTCTGTCAACTTTAATGTTTTAATATTCCGTTTTAAGAGCCTGCTCACAAACACACACGCAAACACAAGTGCAATACACACTGTATTTAGGCATTTAGTGCAAACACACACACACACACACACACACACACACACACACACACAAGTTTTGATTTATAGTCGGAGATATGCCTCAGTGACTAACCAGACTAAAATATTTATGTGAAGCCAAATGAGTGACGTTCTCATACATTTTCAAGTGAGTGTGTGAAGAGGGATAATTTACTGTAGGAGGAAATCCATTTGATGAGGAGCAAGCAGGCATTCAGGAGAGCATGCATCATGACGTTGATGTTGACTGTAATATGTGATTATCTTGATCAACATGACACCTGAATCCACACCACTTACATTTCCCATTATTTCACACACTTGTAACCATAGTATTTTATTTGTGTTCTCTTTATTTCATGCTCCTGTTTAGCACACTATGCCTACACGCTTTAATTATTTTCATGTAGTATTTATACATTTAATGTGGCTGTCAGACGTTTTGGATTTCAAATACTCTTGATGTATCCTGTTATTTGCTGCTGTCCCTGTAGGTCCTGTAAAATTGTAGAATTTTGGCGATCGGCTCTACATAACTGCAACAAATTGGCAAGAAATACGAGTGATCAGACTATGACATATCAGACAAGTTGTGTAACGACTCAGGAAATGCAGGATTGGGCCCAACACTGACAAGGCAGGCATAATGGTAGAGATCAATCATTTCATACAAGGTTGAGGTTGATTGATTGATTGATTTTATTTGACCACTTAAATATAAAAATGTGAAACAGTACTCTGTGTCATACATTAAAATACATAAATAGTCAGGGATGACACAATAAAGCCCAAATACTTATTTCCATTGTGGTCCCTATAAGGGCAGGGGGAGAGGACAAGTGGCAGCAGATCACACATCAATCATTCATCATACATTAAACAAATTCATCCATATTATACTGAAAAATTCACAATAAAAATAGACTATGATATGATAATGACTATGATTGGCACCTAAGCCATACTTTCAAACCCTGTTTAAAACTGCCTATGGTTCTGACTGTCTTAAGCATACCAGGTAACCGGTTCCAAAGGGTAGTTCCAGCATAAAGAAAAGACTGTTTGCCCAGATTAGTGTTAAATCTGGGGGGTACAAAATCTGTTGAGCTACCCTTAGTGGAGTACCTGTGGGAAGGTCTAAAATAAGCCTTATTATATATATATATATACCCTATTACGCTGTAATTTCCCTTTAAGTTAAAAAAGAGTACATTTATACCAGGGCTGTGGTGACTTGGATTGGTTCCAGTGACACACATTGCATCTTGGACGCTGGTCTCTGACAATAATACGAGCCCAGTTGCACAAACCAGTTGCTCTACTGTTTGTCAGTGATATCACATAGTGAGAAAAAAAACTCATAAATAAATTCAGTTACATGAATGCATGCATCACGTACTGTTACCTTTGACATAATTCATACTGCCAATGCAATTAAAAAGAAGAAAAGGTATTGATCAGTGAGCAGAACAAAGCGACGGCCAGCTGCAGAGCCAACGGAGGTGTGCAGGAGAAATTAACATAAACACAATACATCTCCACCCTCAGCCCCTCCAACTATACATTAGTCTCAAAAACAAATGAGCATCAGTTCTGGCCCTGAAACTCCCATTTAAACAAAATTCCCCATAATTGGCTTCCTCCTCATGCTCTCTTTCATTCCCACCTCTCTAGTTTCTCTCTACCAACTAACTTTGCAGTATGATGCAAGAAAATACTTCTGCACCAAAAAGGTCTGGTGCATTTCTGGAGCTTTCAGAGGGTGAAACCCTCAGGGCTCTGGCCGAAAGTAAAAAGACTGCTTTCTTGCAGAGAGGGGACTTCTTAACTGACATCTGCTTTATCCTGGCTTTAAAGGTGCAGTAAGCGATACTGTGCAAAGATTGTTAATATTTGAACTCAACTGCCAACAAATACGGTAAATGCTAGATTTTTCTAGACGTGTCAACATAGTTAAGTTTAGGCATGAGGAGTGGGGATTGGTTAGGGTAGGAATAACAGGGTAAGCCAATCAGAGGCTGAATAAGGCAAAAATAAGGCGGGCCACGAGGCACGTCCTGTTGACACGTCTAGCGGATCCGATCTAGCATCTACCAACAAATACAACCCCTTCAGAAGCTCCACCTCCTAGATTCACTGACAGACAACTACTGGCCGGCAGGCACATTCACATGTTGCGCCACCCCCGCCATTAACTGTCTCTGCCTGTAGCCGCACACAGAAAATAGAGAGCTAGGTGACAGTGAGGAGATATTCGCTGAATTTGACAAAAAGTGTATTGGATTAACATCACTTACTGTACCTTTAATGTACTTCTGTTGCAGCAGACTAGGAACACGTTGCTCAGTCCAGTCATGAAAACAGAGCAGCACACAGGCAGGTGCAAATCTGAACACGTGAACTGTGCTTCTTCAGTGTTTGTGGCATTCTTCCCACCCATCACAAAAATTACCAATTGAACACTTGGGAGAAAAGAACCTTTGTGTGCAATGAAAGTACAGTTTATAGGATGGAAAGCTCCACCATCTGCCATCAAGAGAACAGTGTTTGTTTTTACTGCTTGACTTGTTTGTAGTGGTGAGAGATGCCCTGATTTGAAATGTTTCTGACCAGAGCTTCTCGCTTAACTGATGTGCACTGGGTGAAACATTTTAGCTGTTGTGATGCTTTTTGCCACAAGACTTAAAGGCAGTAGGAGCCCATCCTCTCCACCTTCCTCACTCTCTCTCTCTCTCTCTCTCTCTCTCTCTCTCTCTCTCTCTCTCTCTCTCTCTCTCCTTTGTTTCACTTCATTACTTCCAATACAGAGAAGATAAATCAAGTGTCATGAGTCCATTGATGTGAGGGGAAATAGATGGGCCATTTGTTGGCAAAACTCATTTTCCCACTTCCAGGTAATAAAGTACACTGGGTTGTGTTTTTTCTTCTTCTTTTTTTGGCTGTAGCTTTCGCATCCCTTCCCGTGTCACTCGTTTGTCCTGACAAATGGGTGTGTTTGGTGCAGACAGTCATAGTGATTGATCGCACGCACGCACACATCCACACACACATCCACACACACATCCACACATTTCCGGTCTGGCCTTGTCTGCCAGAGGCACCTGCTGTAACCTGTGAACAGGTGCACTCTGCTAATAAACTTAGCAGGAGCACTGAATCTGCTTTTATTTAGCTGTCTCTATTATCTCTCTACCCATCTCTTTTGCTTTTGCTTTCCCTCTGTTTACTCCTAACCAGGTGCATCACTTTACCACACCCTAAGCCAAAAAATGCATCAAAAAACAACTGAAACCTGGCTGAAAAGCAACAATTTAGAAAATGTACAGAGAAGAAGCTGTAAGCGAGCTGTAATTAACAACCATTTGTATCCATCAGTGTCATCACATTACTGTATATATAAGGCATACATACTGTTATGGAAAAACTCAGGAGAAGCTCGACTCTGGATACGTGAAGAAGGTCTGTGAGACTTAAGGCCCGGACACACAGAGCCAATAATCGGCCGTTGGACAGTCTGGCGAGCTCAGTGACTCGAGTCTGTTCGGTGTGTTCCGTGCCGTCGTCCGTCCGAGGGGCCGTCGGCCTTCATTTTGGCCGATTTGACATGTATAATTGGCGGGGCGGGCACTGCCAGCAGTCCGACTCAAATGACCCATCTGATTGGTAGAGTGCTAACCCGGAAACGAGGAGCAGGATGAGCGTGACTAGAGTTTTTTCAAAATCTGACGAAAATCTTTTAAACTGACCTTTGTTGATCTGAAATGAAGACAGATTGAGCAACTGCATGGCCTATTTCTCGCTTAAAATGTTTTCAGAAACACGTTTCGGTGAACTATTTTAGTTCAATATGAGATTGTGTTCTGAACAAGCTGCCATGACAGTCTGTCTTTGAATTTCCGGAGAAGTCAGACCCATGTGATGCGTTCGTCCAATCAGCTGTCGGTTTTCATTTTTGGGCGACAATACAGATTAGCGCCGCCTGCTGTTATGGAGACGTATTTCGTCTCGTTGCTTTGGTGTGTTCTGAGGCATTTTTTTGACCAATTTGCGGAGACTGATCAGCCCAACTGCCTTTTCTGCTGACGTTTGGCCGTCGGTGTGAGAATTAGGATTAAGCAGTACAAATTAACCATAGTGTAGTCTCATCCCAACTCTGAAGTTCCTGTCTTCCTGAAGGTGTTTAAACTAATGCTGGAGGTGTAAGTTTAGCTGAACCTTCAATGTAAACAAAGATATTGTGGGCGCCGTAAACACATACAGTCATGTGCGTAAATTTCATCTAACAGATGGGGGGGTACAATGAACATAAAATGTCTTAAGAGCAATTATTGAAGGGGACACAAATAATACATACTAAATTGCACTTGTATAGGATGTGTAGTTGTGGAACTCCAGTAAGGATTAGGGTTAGTAGGCTGGCAAAGCTATTTTATTTACTTTAAACATTGGATGTAGTGACTCTTTTTCTTTAATAAAGATGATGATGAACTGAGAACAGAGCCTCGGAACAAGCAAGCTAACTAACTAGCCAGCCAGCTGGCCCCTAAATTAGTAAAGTTTAACAACTTAATGTTTCATTCACATACTCTTGTCACAGCGTAGAAAAGCACAGGACTCTCGCCAGATGAGTAACTTTGTTCGGCTCATTTTCTATAACCAGTGTGTAGCATGAAAGCACAGTGGGTGGAATTAGCAAGCTAGCTATGTAATTAAATATCCATCAAGCTACCAAACAAGCTAAGTAACTTCATAACTGCTAACATAGAGGACTCGTGGAAAAATACATCATTATTTTGTCATGACGAATTTACCAATGACTCAGCATCATCTGTATTAGAGAAAAGAATCACTTTATCCGATGTTTAAAGTGAATAAAACAGCCTTGCCAGCCTACTTACTGACCCAAATTGATCTCTCCCACGAGTCCCACTGGCCTTCTGTGTACTGTTAACGTAAAGGGAGAAACCAAGCAGTGGACCAAACCACTGTGAACCCGAACAACTCTGAACAGACTGAAAACAATGTCAGCCTGACCATACTGCAGTAGAGCCTATCCTTAGGTGTGTGCATTTATTCAACTATATCTTCCCTGTGAGTGTAGACGTTATCTAATTTTGGGACCTTGGGAGACAGAGACACACAGGCCCAAGCCTTTTGTTATCATAAAGCTGCTCAGTCTCCTTCAACTCTGAAGACCCAGAATTGACCTAGGGCCTGGTCTACAAGTGTTTCCAAATTAAACTTGCTGGACTTTAACCTGAGACCATTCAAATCCATGAGACCTGGGTTACCACTGTCTCAACTTTCACACCATGAGTTTGTAAGCTGGAAATTCTACCATACATACATCCTGCTCCTCCTGCCTTAACTCATTTTTTATCCATACATATCCATTCTCACCTGGAGGGATGGTCTGACTGAATGTGTGGACAGTTTTCCGGTTACGCCACATTGATCACTAATGAATGGAAGAGTCTCAGGAGGGAAAAGCTTCAGGCAACTGGCTGTCTCTTTTTTCCGATGTAATTCAATTCCTAATGAGCTCCATAACAGAAATCCAATTTGAATGAAGCTGGGAACATTGAATCTCAGCAAAGATTCGGACCATTTTACGTCTATAAGGCTACACAGAAATCAGAGTTTTAACAAATCTGCAGCTTAGAAGGCAATCTGGTCTGGAGTTGGCATTGGCCACGAGAAGCTTGCAGTGGGCCTAACATACAGAAGTAAGAGGACTATTAAACTTCTTTACTACGTCCTGGCAATAGAGTGAATACATGAATTTCCCAAAATGTCAAACTATTGTTTTGAAAGATGCAGGTCCTACATTGTCTCTGCCTGTCTGGACATTTAAACACAAAACTTCCTATTCACAACCCTGTTCAGTAACTCCAACATCTAGTTACCTTTTGCCTATAATTGTTGTTGATCGTTCTTGACCACCTCCACAATCAGGTCTGCCTTGAGCCTCACTCTTGGTGCAGGTTAGAAATTCAATGTTTTGCTCAGCAGGGTCGACTGCTGCAGGAGCTGAAACCTCCCTCTGAAAACACACTCCACCACCTACTCGTTCTGCACCTTGCCTGAACAAAGGCTGCAACTAAATACATGTTTGAAAGTAGATATTTGTCAGACGCCGTGTTTCACATTCCATAGCTCATTTTGTAGACAGTTGGTTACCTACAGGCTGCGGCAGGTGGCTAGGAGTGATTTTTAAACAAGCACAGACTCAGGGAAAATTTTATAAATGTGATGTGGTGTTTGGTTGCTCTCAAGTGACAGTTTCACTTCTATTGTAAAATGCTTGCATGCACAGGCAATTTTACACACACACACACACACACACACACACACACACACACACAGCAAGAGGTGTAGATGTATGCACAAAAATGAGCTCATTTATTGTTCAAATGCACATGTATGGTGGAGTGTGTGAGTTGTGAAACTGGGTATGGTGTTGCTTCTCTGCCAGGTCTAAGCAAAGCAGCACGGAAATTAATGTTTTTGGAAGGTTTTCTCGCAGGGGAATAATACAATAGCATTACTATTTCATTTTGAAAAATAACTGCACAACTCCCAAAAAAGAAATAATCGAAATCACAAAAAATAAATCATAGGCCTATATAACAAGGTAAAACTAATTTCTTATTTAAACCTCCATGGATATGGATTTTTAAATAATCAATCCAAAAAAAAAACATACTCATATTTTATGTTGCTTGTGCTTGTGCACTGTAGGCTACTATAGTAGCTTAGCCCTGTAAAGCTATGTTAGCTTAATGTGCCCTGTTTGTTTATGTTGGCTGAATAGCCTTGATAATGTTAGCTTCATGTTCTATTGACACTTGATTGCCAGTAGCTTAGCATCTGTAATGTTGTGTTAGCTTTTGTGCCCAATAAGCTGACATTTGACAATAACTACAAGACCCACCAATGTTATGTTAGCTTTGTGCCATGTTAGCTAACAATAGACTGTTGGTAGCTTTGCACTGCTGGTGTTAGCTTTGTGAGCCTAGTTGGTTGTGGTTTTGCTACATTCACCTCACAACTTTAAGTTGAAAAAACTTTAAATGTCTGCCAAAAATATTGGAAACTTCTGCTACAATATTATCCAGTTGGCAAAAAAGGACCAAAGAAGATACAGTAATTCAGTGACAAAATTGCTGTTAATCAATAATTGCAGTTGCATCTAAAGGAAATCCAATATTAAAAATAATACAATCTTCAAATTTGTTTGTAAAATCCCCCTTGTTAACTAATAGAAATATATAATATGATATTAAATAACGTATTTAATTTGATTCATCCCGTGTGACAAGGCTAGCAATAGTGGTAAACATCTTGACACATGATGTGAATGTAATGTTACCCATGCCAATTTTCTTAGCGTCGTGCCCTGTCCCGTTAGCTTGATATGTCAGCAGCTTCAGTCCACTAATGTTAGCTGACATTTGCAAACAAGCAGCCAAGAATGTAAATAGATCACTCTCTAATCCTTGTCACCACCAGCAGTTTTCACAGAGGGGGAAACCAACTGATGTTTCAAAGTAATGCCAACGGCCAATTTTCAAGGTGTAACAGAAACATAATGTGACAAATTACTGCTCCCAGGGAGTCATAAGTAGAGCTGATAACGTTACTTTTCAAATTATTACTGTTAGGATGCAGAAGAGCCAGCAATGTTGTGAAGTGAAGTAAGCAGCAGATTCCTGGCAGGCCTCCTAAACTTTCACATCCCCTCTGAACTTACACTGAACTTCTTTATTTTCCATCCTGACGCTAACTCATTTTTCTTCCAGAAACTATTGATCGTTCTTTCCCTGGTGCAGCTATGAATAAATCACAAGAAAGTGACAGAGAGGATGCTGTGGCTGGCAGACGCTGAAGGACTGAGGGGGAGGAGGAGGCTCTCAGCTGGCCTGTTTGAAACGCATGATGCCTGGTCGCCATCACAAATGCAGTGCTGGTCTGGTTGTACGAAACAGTGGAAAAAAGACAGATTTTTGTGGATTTATCTGTGTCTCTCTGAAAGAAAACAGGACCGAGTGACTCGTCGTGTGGTATAAATCAAGTCGACTAAACCCACTAGTGGTGTGTGACACAACAGTATTTTTTAGATGACTGTCCTATCAAATGGGCTTAATTATTTATTTCCTTGTCTGTTTTACAGAAATAAGAAATTGATGAAATAATTTTTGTTGTGGTGTTGTAAGGTGATTTGAAAATGTTCAACACAAATTAACAAATGCCCACAAAATCCATAAAACATGCAAATAAAATTCTTTAATTTCAGGTTGTAAAAGCTAATGGTATGTGGACACCCCTGCCTATGTGCACTTTTGTTTTTTCATGGTTTGGACCGGGCTTCATAGGTACAATGATATTTACCTCTACCAAGGAGGTTATGTTATTGGTTCGGTTTGTCCGTTTGTTTGTTGGTTTGTTGGTTTGTTTGTCTGTCAGCAGGATTACGGACAAACTACTGGCCTGGTTGGTGGTAAGTTGTAGTATGGGCTAAAGAAGAACCCATTAAATTTCATAGCGGTTCCAAATCACGAGGTGGATACACAAATTATTTCACTTTTGTTAACATTGTGAGATAGGGCGTTGTGCTGCATTCATATGATGTCGGAATAATCGGAAACAGTAAAATTCACACTACAATAACATGAAATAGGGCATGCCTTAGCAGAGGTCTGCGCTTTCTGAGTGCCCTTCTAGTTTAGACAATAATGCGCTTCCAACTTTGTACCAACAATTTGTGGAAGACCCTTTTTTTGTCTCAACATAACCATGCATGAAGCCAGATCTATGAAGAAATGGTTTTCTGAATTTGGTCGGGAAGAAATTGATCTAAACCCCTATTAAACGTTGTTAAAATTAACTGGAATGACAACTGTGAATCGGGCCTAACCCTAACCCTAACCCTAACCCTGTCCACCACCAGTTTCCAAATTACTAATGCTCTTGGGGGTGATTGGGCCCAAATAATTGCAGCCAGGTGCCAAAATCTTGTGTAAAGCATTACCAAAAGTAGATTCATGTAAGTAGGTGTTTAAATGATGTAATTTTAAGGGGGCCACATTCTTTGTTCAGGTGCCCATGTAGTTTTGCAATACGGTGTATTCAACTCATTTAGTCGCTTTTTGTAATACAAATCATTTTACCTTATGCACACAATACAATCCTCTTGTGGTGTGACTTTCTAAAAGAGGACATATCTTAAATTAAGCTGAATTTGCATTTGTGTATTTAGCGTCTGAGTTTACCTACTGGCTCTGTCGTCAGGGTCAGTGGTGTATATTATCACCCGCCCCCTTCAGTCCACAAGTGAGGTGGATTTACGTTTGTGCTGAGTGAGCGTTTCCCCAGCCACTCCCCGCCAAATCAAATGTCACACAATCTCCTGGGGTATTAATCACACTCAGACACACACACACACACACACACACACACACACACACACACACACACACACACACACACACACACACACACACACACACACACACACACACATACATGCACACACAATCAGATGAAAAAAACATCTATGTATATAATTGCGCTCACACTCTCACTCCCCTTAAGTTTTCATAAGCATATTGTTTCTTTCCCTTAACAGCAGTATACCTCATTCACTTTACATTCCTGTGTGTGAGTCTAAGTGCATGTTTGTAATTTTATACAAATTATACAATTATCTTACTTCTTGTATTTCTTTGTTTCTCACTGACTCACTAGGTCAGTCCTTACAAACTCATCCTGTGCAGCTAAATATGTTCAAGCCCAACAAATTTTATTTTAAATTCTAGTGGAGAATTTAGGGAATGTGTATAAAATAATGTACAAGAGATTTAGAATATGTCCATTTGATGGAATGGTGCAGCAATTAAAAACATAGTCTTGGCTTTGAATATTTTACTCAGTGTAAACATCATAGAGCATCAATTATGAGCTGAAACAAGCTGACAATATACAGTATATAATGCTAAAAGACAGTATGGAACAAGATGATTTTAGAAAACGTATAAGCTACTTAAGGAGGAAAAAGAGAAAGTGGTTACTTTGTTTTGTTTTTCTTCATTGCTTCAGTGAACAGAGACATGGAAGCCTTGGAGTATGTAACTACTGTATACAGTCTATGGGTGTAAACCTGGTCACCTGAATGCCTCACAACATCTTGAAATCCCAAGTTCTTTCACTTTGTTTTATATTTTCATCAGTTGTGTCTTCTTGAAGCTGTGGTAGCTAAGGCCCCTAAAAGTGTCACTCTGTGAAAGTGTGAACTTCATGGATTACAATCAGACTGATATGACTGATGCCACGTAGTTTGATTACATTTTTTACTGCACTGTTCATCAACACTACACCTGCTGTCTTTGGAGTCTATGGCATGTTGATTTGGGCGGCACACAAGTATGCATTAATGTTTTGTTTTTTAATTATTATGACCTTTTAGTTTTAAGAGTCCTAGATCTTTCACACTGTCTCAAGCCATACAGGAACAAAGTTACAGGGGAACACTGAAAGTGTGTGAGAGGCATGGGGCTGCAGCTGTACAAGGAGAAAGACACACAAGTGGCAGGATTGTGTTGCCAAGGCAGCATGTTTAATTCATCAAACCATACTGTAGCATTGCTATGAAAAAAAGGTTCAGAAATAGTGACCTTTTACTATATGTAACTGAGTGGTATTGATGCCTAGAATACACATTAAAAGTAGGCTTACATAAATAAAGGTAAAAGGGCATTATAATAGGCATCTGAAAATGTTAGGATCACTTGCATAAAAGATATTCACAAGTTATAAAAAAACAACAAAAAAACATCCCCATCCTGTGTTTACTCCACACCTGAAAACCCTGACCGACCAGGCGAGCAGAGTAAGCTTGAGCTCATATTCTCCACCTTTTTCTGTGATGTTTACATTTGAAAACTTGGGCCAGCGGGCTAGCTAGCCCAGACTAGCAGAGTCACCTGCCATCAGCGTCCAACGTCAACCACATAAAGCACAACTTACATATATTTATATATATCATGGTGCTAGAGGAAAAATTAACAGATTACAATTCATCCTGAGGTGGACATGAACATCTGTACCAAAATGTCATGGAAATCAATCCAGAAGTTGTTGAGACATTTCCCCTCAAAACCACAAATGTGGACCTAATGGCGCTAGAGGAAAAGTCAGTGGGTCACCAAAGTCAGTAGGATTCATCCTCTTCTCCTCTATCCACTTATTCTGGTTTACCGAATTATCTTCGTAGGTTTGACCATTTTTTTCAGTTAGTTTGTAGAAAAAAAAGCCCATCAGAATTTCCCATGACACAAAGTATCATCTTCAAACGGCTTTTAGTCCTAGCAACAGTTCAAAGTCCAAATGTATATAATTTACAATGCTGTTAAACATAGCAAAACAGGAAATCTTCACATTTAAGAAGCAAATGTTTGACATCTTCTGCTTGATTAATGATCCAAAATTCTTGGTCATTCATTTTCTGTCAAGATTTTGCCAGAATATTTTCTCCAGGAAAACCCAACAAAAAAAGTTGAAAGAATAACAGCTTGTTATTGGTTATTTCACTTAGGACCGGCAGCATTGTGTTGATAATAAACGTGTTTGATGGGAATTGTGAATGTCTGTAGAAAGTTTCATTACAATTCATCCAGTAGCTGTTGAGATATTTCAGTCTAGACCAAATATGGTTTGACGTAGCTAAAACCATTTCAAGATATGATGGGATTAGGTCTGCAAGATAAATCGTTATAAAATCGCGATCTCGATTCACCCGTTCGCGATTTAATTTTTAAATGACTTTGATTTTTTTTTCTCCTTCAATTAATTTATTGAAAGCATTTGACATTGACATGCTTTAATTATGTTAAGACATGTTCAAGGAGTTCAGATAGAGCCTTATCAGGGCCATATTTAGTTCAATGTGTTATATGACTATTTTTGTTAGCCTACTGTACTTAAATGGTCAGTGTACTTTATTTTCTTTATTCATTGAAGCCTCTGTGTTTACAGGCTTGTGGTGATGCGCAATGTGCTAGGTGGCAAAAAAAAAAATCTGTTTGGTACTGCCAATTTGTTTTGTTTTGTCATGGTTCATGTGTGCAATAAACATTACACTTCATGAGAAAGAAATCGTGGCAGAGAATCGTGATATCAATTCTAAGCTAAAAAAATCATGATTCATATTTTTCCCCGAATCGTGCAGGCCTAGATGGGATGCAAACCCACTTTAGAGATAGACAGAAAACAGAGACGAATGGACAGTAGAGCTCAGAAAAAGACACTCAGACAAAAACTAATCCCATCCATCTGCACAGGTCAGATTTCGCACAGGAAATGGGTTTCTTTCTCTCTTCATTCTTCATTGATTCTTCTTTCACTTTCACCTTCCCTTGTTGTTTCCACACTCCCACTGTTCTCACTCCTTCACATGGATGAATGAATGGATAGAAAATTAAAAAAAGAAAGCCGCATACCTCCTGAAGACATTTATTTTCTGTTATAGAGAAAAACACTCTGCAGAGCAGAAAAGAGAACAAATAAAATAAAAGTTAGCGACTGGTTTCTCTCTGTGGACGCAAATGCTACACAACAATTAAAATGTTTAAAAAAATGAGGCCGATTTAGTTACATTTTTAGTAAATGCTGGTGACATCAAACATGTTTTTATAATACATGGCTAAGTTTTATTGTGAGGGAAACAAACCAGCCAGAAGATGATTAATATCCTGTTTATCCATGCAGTATTTCCTTGCAATTCCCATGCATATTACATGGGAATGTTGGTCCACACCACCACCAAAGTAAAACTAACAATAACAGCTACTTTCTAAAACTATTCTTTAGGGCTGGGCTATATGGGAAAAAAAAAATCAGATATCACAATATTCTTGACCAAATACCTCAATGTCGATATTGTGTCGATTTATAGGGTTGACAATTGGTGCTTTAACAACATATCTTCACAATTATTTGTAGATTTTAGATAGTCATCAATAATGTAGATATAGATATATGGATTTAAAGCAGTCATATTATGCTCATTTTCAGGTTCATAATTGTATTTTAAGGTTGTACCAGAATAGGTTTACATGGTTTAATTTTTGTTGTACTGCAGTGCTCTCTCTCACTGCTGCAGATCCTCTTTTCAGCTGGTCTCTGTTTTAGCTACAGAGTGAGACCTCTTTTCTTCTTCTGTACTATTTTTGATTGCACTTGCACATGCCCAGTAGCTCAGATGTAGATCATGTCAGCTAGCTAGCTCCATAGACAGTAAAAGAAAGGCTGTTTCTACAACTTCGGTCAGTTACAAGGCAGGATTAGCTGGGAGACTTCTAAATGAGGGCGCACATGTAAGTAGTTCTTTTGTAGATTATGGTGAACTTGTGTGTGTTGTAGCAGTGCTTTGCTATTGAGAACGAGGTAGCATGCTAGCGTTAGCATGCTAGCATTAGCATTAGCATGCTAACGCTACGAGCTAATGGTTGCGGTTAGCCTGCTCGTTTCGGCTTGTGACGTCACAAGCCGTGCCGATTTTGAACAGCTCACCCAGAGACTGAAGGCAGGACACATTCAGAAACCGTATCTCACTCTAAACAGCATGGATGGATTTTTTTCAAAGTTTGTATGTGTGTGGAAGCACCAGAGACACAACATAATACCCCAAATCCCAGAAAAAGTGATTTTTTCATAATATGGGCACTTTAATGTACAGTACCTGTCACGAAACCCATCCCCTTGAGCATGTTTCCCCTGTCTGTCTGGTTTGTTTTTGTATTTTGTGTTATGTTCCTGAACTTACCCTGTTCCGGTTGCCGGGCAAGGAGTGCAAGGCAGGAATTCCAGGATCACCTGAACCTGCTCTCACCTGTTCCTCATCAGCAATCTGCACACCTGGTCCTGATCATCATCACTACACTATTTAAGCTGTGACCTGACATCCAGTCCTTGCCGGATTGTTAGCCATACTCGTATGTTGTGCTTGTGTGTCACTCTAAATTGTTTGCTAGTCAGTCTTTGTTCGCTTGTTTGCTTAACTGTTTCCTGTTCCTCTGTCTTCATTACCTTCACCCTGGAATTCCCTTCACCCTGGCCTGGCAACCAGAATCATCAACTTCGTCGTTCCATCAAGACTCCTGTTCACCAGTTATAGTATATAACCAAGTATATTTTTGTCATCAATAAATACTCACCTTTTTTCACCACCTACCTTGTCCTGGTCTGCGTTTGGGTTCAGAACCTGAGAGTTCTGACAGTACCAGTCAAAAGTTTGGACACACTTTCTTGTTCAAGTGAATGGGAAAGTGTGTCCAAACCATTGACTGGTACTGTATGTGGCCAAGTAGTTGAAGGCAAATAACAGAACAACTAGTCTTGCTATTCAGAAGATTACGTCACTCTACTGTGATGAAGCCTTTAAATCCAAATAAAGACAAAACTTAAAGCTATAGTGCGTAGTTTCTGTCGCCCCCATGAGGAATTCTAAGTAATGACAACAATTGTCGGCGCATCCACATGATACAACCCTTCTGTGATCGTGACCACCCCCACCCCTCCTCCACGCAGTTGCTTGTAACCAAGAAGGACACGGAGGATTAAAAACACATGATGGGCTCTTCAGAAGAGGTAATTACCTTAGCTTGATTTTCTGCGCGCGATAATATAAAAAAGTTTTCTATATTTATGAACGTCTGTTACATTCAAGCCATTGCCAAATGAGTTGATATAAAGCTAATTAAGACTGTCAGCTCCACACAACTCTCTCTGTATTTCTCAGTATGACTATGTTCAGAAGATTGTGGCGTCCGGCGACTTTCGTGCGCAGAAAATCGAGTGAAGATAATTACCTCTTCTGAAGAGTCCATGTTTTTTTAATCCTCCGTGTCCTCCTTGGCTACTAGCAACTGTGTGGAGGAGGGGTGGGGGTGGTGCGGGACCCGAAGGCTTGCATTATGTGGATGCGCCGACAGTGTTGTTGTCATTACTTAGAATTCCTCATGGGGGCGACAGAAACTACGCACTATAGCTTTAAGCCATATTACGATATTATGATATCCAAAGTCTAAGATGATATCTAGTCTGATAACATGATATCGATATAATATCAATATATTGCCCAGCCCTACTATTCTATGAGTTTGGCACTCAGCTACACCCTGAAGATAAAGTAATTTGGCATTCTCACCAGAGGAGATTTCATTGAGTTCACTGATTTCTTCATGAACTCTGAGGAGGAGGAGGTCCTGCAAGATTTTCTGCTGCTGTTCCTCAGCCTCCACCCCGAGTAGCTCCAAGTGATGGTCCTTTAGTCTCAGCAATGCACGCCCTGGAAGAGAGGTGTGCATGTGGGAGTATTCATTCATTCACAAATTGGATGTGTGAATAAAAAGCAGAGTAAAACAAAACCTTATTGCACAAATTCTAAATCTAAAAAAGGCGGAAAAATAAACGTCCTCGACATATGGATCTTCTCATCTAACAATGAAGTTGAATATAATGCCTTATGCCAACCCAACACCGACTTTTAAAGCGATTTCACTGTCGCTGACTGCTTTCCTATATCGTAATGAAATCCTGAGAGTCTTGCTAGAGTTGGTGTGCCCTCCTGTCATCGCATCATTTGGTGTAAGGTGGTCATAAAACTCAGTCCAAGTCAGTCTTTTTCCCGTCTTGACGTTCCGACAAAATCAAATGTGTTTGATATTATCGTACGTTTTAAGTCTTGATAGTGAAGTTACATTATGTGAACATTGTCAACAACCAATGGGTGCGCTCCCTTCAGCATCAAACAGGAAGCAGAAAACAGCTAGAGCCAGTGTTGTTTATGGTTGCTATGGTGCCGTGCTAAGCTAAACGCTAAAGAGGAAAAGTTGCCAATTTCCAACCCTTCATCCAACGTTAATTTTACCGGCGGATAAACACTGACCTCCGGGTACTGCCGCTATTCATCTGCATGTACGGCAGAACAGAAAATTGGCAAACTTTAAGTTTACCAGCTAATGCTAGCGGTAGCTAGCTTGGTTAAATTTTTCAAAACTAATCTAGTTGTAGTCTTGCAATGTGTGACCCTGCAAGATCCTCAGTCTTTACATATAATGACAGGCTTTAACGTTAGATGTGAGATGATTGTCTTTAGATGTAAGATTGTGTCAGACTTTAGTCTTTTCAAAGTCTGTTTAAAGTCTTCTAGTTTATGGTAGGCAGTAGTTGTACCTGATATAGCGTGCTTGATTATGGCTTTATGGAGCGTGCCCATGTGGGTCGGGTACTGATCCTGCACCCACTCCAACACTTCTTCCACCGACCACGATGACACTCGCTTCGACAGGCCCATCACTCTGCAACCACATCACCCTGCAAAGACAAAACCACAGAAGTTAAGAACACAGAAACATTGTTCTGGAGTAAAAACATCTTAAATACTGAATTAGTTCCAGATTTCTTTTGCCCTTATCACACTGTAAGCTCTCACTCATCAGGTCTAAAGTTGTAAAAGAGTTATTCCGGTTTACTGCATTATTTTTCGTAGGTTTGACGGTGACCATTTTACATGACCCCAAGGTGCCATCTTCAAACGGCTTTTCGTCCTAGCAACACTTCAAAGTACAAACGTATATAATTGACAAACCTTGAGATATATCAGCTCGTTTTTGAGGGGGTCCCAAAATATATCACATAATTACATAACAACAAACTTACAGGAAAAAAAAAAAAAAAATGGAAATAAAAATAGAAATACAATTATCAATACGACAACGTACATACAACAGGCAAAAAACAAAAAACACATGCATAAATTGACATTGACAATGTCATTAAACATAGCAAAGCAGGCAATCTTCACATTTAAGAAGCAAATGTTTTGGCATCTCTTGCTTGATAAATGACCCAAAATTGTTGGTCATTCATTTTCTGTCAAGATTTTGCCAGAACATTTTCTCCAGGAAAACCCAACAAGACTTTGAGCAGAGAAATTCAGTGACTGTGAACGTGCAGAAGTCCCTCTGCAGCAGCTTGTGCAGTTTTGCCTCGGGGCACACGAGCTGAGGACATTATTGTCTGCGGTAGACCCTTAAGTGTGAGGAAATGTCATTTTCTCTTGATATTTGATGCTTTGGATAACATTTTCCTTCTCATGCGGTGTCACCTACTTCCTCAGAATAAGCCTATTTTCCAGTGATTAATTCAACAACCTCTTGAACATGATGACAAATAGTTGGTTGAAGAATTCCTTGGAGCTGAAAATAACAGCAAGGTGAAACCAACCAACTCCGACACTCTGAGGTCAAAAAAGTTTCTTCTACGCCTCGGGTTCTTTTGGCTTTCCTCCCAGCCATATCCTCCTGGGCTGCACTGCTTTAGGGCGAAAAAACTGCTAAACTGTTGGTGACCTTTTCAGCGGGCCAGTCTCGTTAGTGGGGTATAAATGTAGGAATGTAATTTACCATGTTAATTAAGGGGGTGCGTGATTGACCGGGGCTGTAACGAGGTCCCAGCAGAGTAATTGACATACAGAGAGTGAAGGCATTTACGCACATAGACACAGAGGAAACTTCCCGTCAGTGTCGGGGGGAGTCAAGGGTGAAGAAGAAAATCTCACTGTTGTCTTTAAAGTTGGTTTTATGCCTTAGGACTAAAGCATGACTTATGTGTTATATCTACGCTGTGGCTACGTACATAGGTACGTGGAGACACTGACCCTATGCCAAACCCTACGCCAGACCCTACGCCATAGCCTGACGTGCACCTCTCGAAAAATGTAACTACACATCGCGGCGACGCACGTGGCTTGTTAGCGTTGCATTTACTGGTTCTCTTTCTTCATAAACACCATGAAATCAATGAAAGGGTTAACTTTTCCTGCTATAGATTTCCCACTGTGGTCAGAAAGCACAGCGGAGACGCTTTGTTTCTCCCACTATGCCTCTCTAGAGTCGCTACTCGCTCCGAAGCTAATCGGGTCACTCTCTCACTCGCTCCACCACAAATTCCCCACGCACACACACGCCGGCCATGCTATTCTCTTAAAGAGCTTGACGCACACACCAACGCACAAGTATAAACTTCAGGCTACTTATGTAGGCCTCCGCAGAACCATAAATCACACTTAAGGCTGGGTATCGTTCAAAAATATTCGATACAGGTTCCTAAACGATACTTTTTTCGATACCAATTTTATAAAAAAAAAAAAAGAAGACATTTTTTTTTCTGCTCCTACTACATGAGTCCTTCTCTTTGTAACGTATATTTTTTTCCTGCCTGCCTGTATGACCTGTAAAGTTAAAAATCACCAGCATTATTAGGTAGTAGGTGGTAGAAGCATGCTGCATGCTTATTGGCTCACTGCTGATGAGATGTACTCCTTAGGTATTGAAATTGGGTTTTGAATAACGAGGCATAACTCAATACTTTAGAGTCAATTCGGTCGGTGCCTAAAAAGTATTGAATTCAGCACCCAGCCCTATTTAGTACAGCGTTTCCTGTAGTATATGATGCCCAAACTGTGTGTATATCTGCAGGGGAATAAAGTGACTGTATATCCAGCTTGCCTTATTTGTGCTGAGCCATTTCATTGAAGTTCACGCTGCCCAGTTACAACTGAACCAGGACTTGTAAACAAAAGTAATACACAGTAACAAGCAGGGTGGGAAATTGGCTTTTTGTACCATTTACTGGTTGTATGATTCTTCCACTCGCTACGATATGTAACTGCAACTTTAAATGAACTAATGTTCACAACTTAATCTAAATAGTGTTTAAAACTATATTAAACACAATCAACAGCTGAAGGGAAGTGCTTTAAGTGTTATTAATCTCACTGAAATATTGCTTTCCCCCCCCGACACTTCTCGTATTATCTGTTCCTGCTGCAACCTTCTGCTTCTAGTTTGACAGTTTTATTAAGCTTCAGGCCAAGTTGAAGTGACTGTGTATGCAGTTAAGTTGGTTTTACTTGTCAACTTGATTTAATATACAACAACGGAAATGTAAGTACAATGTCGAGGAGTGGTCACAGAAAGGAAAGAAATGTGTGTCTGATGTTGTAAAACAGAAAGCAGTGTATTATTATCACCGTGGGAGCTTCGTAGGCTTTTTTGTTGGAAAGATGGGTGTTAATTTCTCAACGTGCCTGAATGTGACAAGTTTTTATATCACACCAGGGGACGGGGAGTCTTGGATTGGATTGCAGAAATGGGTATAATTAGATTTTATTTCTATATCAGTGACAATATGATCCCTAAGTTTCAGTACTGATAGCAAAACAATACTTTCTCCGGTAGTTCAGGAATTTCAACACATTCCTCTACAAAAAAAAGCTTCTTTTTTTTTTTTTTTTTAAATAAGAAAGATGCAATGCTGCTAAAAATGTGTCGATGTTGTCTAAACACAAGCAGTCACACAACTGTCTCAATAAAATACAGTCTTAAATTGGGGAAATTAAGATGTAAACCAGAAAAATGTCTGAACAAAGACGAAGTAAAGGACCAACAGAGTTCGGATGGGATTGTTCTCATGTGGTATAATGAACCAGACTGGACCAAATGTTCAAACAGGACACAGAGATTCAAGTTACAGGTTGCTTCGTGCATCCCAAGGTGTAATCCTACCATCGTGTGGTGCCTTGCAGAATTACCTCATCTTTTGATCAAGCCTTAACATTTTTACTGTTCAATGGTTTAACTTTCATTAAGCCTAGTTCACATATACTTCAGCTCTCTAATCTGTAGCTTTTCTCCACTTGGCGTGATGCAATCTAGCCTTGATGCATTATCTCTCCCATGGTTGTAGGTCTAGGCCAATTTTATGCTCATAATTCTAACAACTACGACTAGCCTGGGAAAACCCTGACGAACTTCCGGGCAAATTTGAGATTTGCTCTGCACTCTCAGTTACAACTGAGTAGGGTCTGGTGTCAACCAGGCTAAACAATGACCGCTTGATTTTGTGTTTCCTTTTAGCAAATAGTAAATCTTGAACTCATCAAACGGGACTTCGGACGTGCAGTTTAGTGTCCCAAATTCCCCATACAATGTCCTTAATTAATTATGAACCTACTAAACCACCTGTGCTACCCTAACCCTAACCTGTCTCAAATAAGACCCTCATCATTTGGAACACTCAGTTTTTGGAAAATAATTTGTGACACTAAGGGACTCTTCGTTATTTAATTAAGGGGCCACCGGAGGAGTTTTGTGGCCTCTAACCTAAAAAGACTTGACCCTCCCCTCGTCAGTAATAATTTTCCTATAACCCTCCAAAACGATTTGAAAAACAGGCATGACCCTCCCCTTGCGTGCAAGTTTGCACTTAGCAAAGAAGTACAGACGCCTTTCGATTTTTACAGCCATGGTGTACAGGAGTTAACCTCTGCATTCTCATCTTACACATCCCACTCCTCTGTTATGGTGTGGTGGCCATTTCAGTAGATTTACTCACTAACATTGTTGTGGAAACACAATAAGCATGGAAACTAAATGCACACTTCATGCATTACTGCATTACTTCAAATACTAAGTTACTCCTCTAGTAAACTAGTATTCATATGAAATAAAACAATAAAACATTGAGACCATTCAGCAAAGGACACTGGGAAACTTCTGCACTGGTTGCTATGGACTATGGTCACTAGGCTTCGTCATTGTATATTTTAGCACATAGGTCATGCTGCCGAAGCTGAACATTATATTCCAAAACACATGTTTATTTTTAAAGCAGATTTTAAGTTACAATTTACAATAACAATTAACAATTTAACAATTCGCCCTTATGAAATCCAATCGCGGCACGGCTGTTTTGGAACGCAATAGACAGACTTAAATTGAACTAAAATGTAACAGTGAACAATCAGTGTTGGACCTACAGTCTGTTGAGATGCCTCTCCAAACGTAGAAACGAAGCACAGTCACACCATAAAACGTTAAGACACGTTGAGAAAAAAGATCTGTATTTTGCCGTAATCCAGTGACACGAAAAAAAAGTAATCCACAGCAATCAGTAGATCCACAAACAGAGTCACGGTGTATCCAGCAAGGTCTATACGAGCGTCACATTCACCAGCCAGCTCCAAACAGGTGAACGAGGCCTCTCCACGTCGCCGTTTAAACAAAGTGGAATAAACATATAAAAGTCCAAATCTACACAAAACCCGCAATCAATTAGTAAGCTGACATCACATTTATACACATGGCATTTAGGAAACCTTTATTGCAAGGTTGGCACGGTAAGGTGTCCAGACTAGTGTAACAGTAACTTTCGTTTTTTGCGTCCTGCTGCTCCCATCGTCAGCCAGGTAATATTTTTTTACTAAAGCAGTATATGATGTATTACCTATCACCATTTAGTTGTTTTGTGTTATTTAAGATATTTATAAAATATCCGGTCATGCCAGATGTAATTATTCCACTAATTTTTTAAACAATGCAATTACCTGTTTGAGCCACCAGGGGGGGCAGTGCTCCTCCTGCCCCCCCAGCAAACTCTGCGTATGGGGTCAGACCCATCTGCTAGGGGGCCGAGACTGAGAGCTACATGGATAAATATGCACCAAACAAGCCACTTTGAAATTGTGCTCTTTTCATGAATAAAAAAGTTGGGTGACCCCCCCACCCAGACTAAAAAATGTTGGATGACCCTCCCCTCAGCAAAAAAATAAAAAGACATGACCCTCCCCTATTTCCTCCGGTGGTCCATTCCATAAATACCGAACGGTCCCTAAACTGCATGTAAGCCCGGTGTTACACCGAAATTTGTGACCCATCGAGATCGGTGTCCCCCTCCTCAACCTGAACCAAACCCTTGTCCCTAACCTTAACCACGGAGGGGGCGCTATGCTTTTAACAGGAGGGACACAGATCACGACGGGTCACAGATTTCGGTACAACACCGGGACTTCTACCTACCTTTTGAGTATGAATGTGCTATAACATTCGTGCACCAACATATCTGAAACGGTACTGCGTTACACTCACACTGTGCAATGCTGTCTGTGTTTAACTATGATGTAAAAACTGAGCAGAAACTGACAAAGTGGTGGTAAATGTTTATATTTAATATTTAATATTTAATAAAGTTCTTGTAGGTAGGCTACTGCCGAATTGTAGCAGTTATTCTCAAACGTATTTTCTGTGCTAAAGCAGGTGTGTCTGTCCCGGTAGTTAAAGCCTCGTTAAAATGACAAAAAATGTGAATAGAATTTGGCGTGTTGCCCTGTATACACGAGAAGAAAGACGGCCCCCGCACAGGGGCTTTACAGTAACACAACCCTTCACCAGCTGCCTTTAAATAACATCAAACATCCACCATAGATTGTAGGTAACAAAACACTGACATCTTTACAAACTTGATGAAGGTTTTTGTTGACTGATAAGTTATAGTTACCTCCGGTCCGTTTGCTCCAACAGCAAGCCTTGTCTGTACCTGTTAAAAGGGTTACATTAGGTACATTCCTTTTCCCGGCTCCGCCCACCAAGCATGGGCGCGCTCGACACATCCTTGTTCCGCACTCCCGCTGCGCAGTAGCACAGCAGGCGTAGCTGCTCGTGATGCCTTCAAGTGATGTCAGAAATATTGCCAAAACTTGTTGGATTAAAATTACATGAAAACATTGTGAGTAACTGCTATCATGTCATCATAGGACAAAACGCAATAGTTTTGGTAGGCCTACTGAGTTATTATGCTTACATGCAGGGTGCAAAATTAACTTTTTCATCCACAAGCCAATTGACTAGTGAATTTTAAAATTTTACCAGCCACACAATAGATTACCATTGTTTTATTGGCTGGTGAGTAAAGCAAATCTACCACCATATTTTACCAGTATTTGGCTGGTGGATGGTGCTAATTTTGTACCCTGCTTACATGTGTAAAGTTGTTCTTGCTCCTTTCAAGTTCTATTTTTAGGTTCCCAGGTCTATAAGGGGCCATGAGCACTTTTGCTACTCTTTGATATGTTTACATTTTTCTTATTGTTTGTTTTTAATATCCTGGTGAAATTATGTTAATAATATTTAATCTAATTAAGCCCGCAATATCTTACATATGCACAATTGCGCTATCAATAATGTAGTTTTGTAGCTTTAAGGCCCCCTGATAAACTCCCCCATCCTGCATCTCCATGTAGTTCATTCTATCACAGATAAATGTCATGGAATTGAGCCATCTTTAAGGTTACCAATTTCAGCTGTGCTTTTCCTACTATGACAAGTCAAAATGTCTGCTGTGAAAAAGGTCCAAGTTAAGTTGACACATTGAAATTTACATTTCACTGAACTGGCTTACAAACTTGAGTTGGAATAGTAATAACTCATGAAATGAAGTCAAAATTTCATAACTCATTATGTTAAAGGTGCTGTAGGTAGGATTGGGAAGATCCAGGACTTAGCCAACAAATTTGAACATCAACAACTTCTCAGTCCCTCCCCCCCTTTCCGCTAAAGCCCAAAATGGTCTCCTAAGCCCCTCCCCCCACAAGGGAGAATGAATGCGTGTGCATGAGCAGTGATTGACATCAGTTAGACACCACCCCCTGGCCCTGATTGGTGCATCTGAACAGGGAGCTGTGGATTTTTGCAAATCACACTACAGGCTGTAGGTGGTGCCAGATGAGCCAGAATTTTTTTTTAATTACCTGTTTCATGTAGTTCTACTTGAACATAGGGTCAGTTTCAGCAAATATGACAGAAAGTTAGTTTTATAAGTCTTACCTACTGCACCTTTAAGTGGAGGTAAATTATAGAAAACAGTTACTATAATGTATTCATCAGATCCTGTGGTTTCTCCTTACTGGAACCTTAAAGAACAACAAAATAGCAAAGTCCAAATAATAGACCAGACTTAAATTGAAATAATTTGAAGTTTTTTTATCAGCTAAAGTAAGGGTGAACTTTCATCTATAGAAAGCCTAGTGAAGAAAACCTTTGAGTCTGTTTTGGACACACATCTGATGGCTGATGAAGAACACTTTGCACCCAAACTGTGATGCTCTGCACTAAACTGTAACTACAACACAATATGCTTTGAAGGATTTGTTTCGAAGACTCCGACTCATGAAGTACCTAATGTCCTGATGCTCCACTCAGACTAAACGGTAGTGATAATAACAATAGACTCTCAGAGACAGACAGATTCAAATAAAGCAGCTCTGGTTTCAGTTCAAGTCAGTTAAGTATTAAACTCATCAGCCAAAGACTTTAAATGTGCAGCTTTACTACCATCTGGTGGTTATTTATGATAAAGTACTTTACTATGGTGCAAATTAAGGGATTTTGGTACTTTCACAGCTAAATATGTGTTTTCTCAATTAGCTACTTACTGTTGGCGATGGGGTTTTACATGAGCACACATTTTCTACACACTTTATAACAGTTTGGGTTGTTTCACATCAGAGATTTCTGTTTTTTTGTGGTGTTTAAGTTTTTTTTCGATTAGACTGTTGTTACTTATTTAGTCATGAATATTTATGTTTTCAGGTGCTTTAAAGGATCAGTGTTACATTTAGAGACATACTTTGTTAAAAAACATCAGTGCTTTATTAGATTTTTGATTTTATTAGGATCCCCATTAGCTGGTGCAGAACATCAGCTGCTCTTCTTGGGGTCCACATAAAACATTACAACAGATAAGACGTTTTCTGTGCCACATTTCAATCGCAATTTTTTTTAATAAGAAAATAAAAAAAATGCAGAAGTCCAAAAAGGCAGAAATGTAATCTGTTTAACCCTCCTTGTTGTCCTTGGGTCAAATTTGACCCATTTTCAAAAAGTCTACATCAAAAATTTGGGTTTCTTTCAACAAATTGTCAAAAAAAAATAACGTGGATGGTTCCATACAACGTTCTTTTGTGTAAAATAGCTAAATGATCAGTTCAATACTTTCAATTAATTTGGGTATTTTATCAGATTTTATAGCATTTGGTTGAAAGGTTGAAAAAAAGTGACAAAAATGCTTCAAAAACGTGGGAAAAAAAACAAGAAAAACTTTTTCTTAAATAGACAGACATCAGAAAAAATGACAAACTTGGTAAAAGAGACAAAAACTTTTTTTTTTAACTGTCCAATAAAAAAGTTTTTTTTGACCCAGAATGACAAAAAGCTGCGTGGTCGACGGGAAGACAACACAAGGGTTAAAATGGAAAAGTTAGTGAATTGAAGATATAAATACATAGTTTTTTGAGTAAACACTAATGTTGCAGAACCTGCCTACACATTCATTCTGTAAAATAAAATAAATGTTGTGTCAGGCAGATATGATATGAGTTTAAGAGATATGAGTTTTCATCAGCAGCAGTTTCATGTTTACAATCAGTATGCATCTCAAAAGTCCAGTTTTCATTTTGCTGCAGCTCCAGAGAATGAGCTGAGGTGCTGGGTGATGTACTTTGATTCAGTGTGTAGTTCATCATTTGTATTTATTTTATTTTTTTTAACTTATATAAAAATCTATTTTGACTTATTTGCTCTTGTCTTGTTTGAATTTAATAGCAAGTATGTTTAACATTAAAACATGATTTATAAAATCATGCCAACAATTATTAGGCTATTTTAATAACTTAGTATTTTATGCACTAAAAAGGTACATATAAAGGCTAAACTAACTAGGATTAATTAAAGAAAACCACAAACAAGGTCCTGGTTTTATACTCACGGCAAACAAGCCCCCAACTTGTTACGACCAGCTTACAGGCCACAACAAAAGAGGGAGATGCACAGCAACGTAAATAATAAATTAATTTTATTATTTATTAAATAATGATGCAAACAAGAGAACGATGAGGTGTGATTGTTAGTATCAGTGATGAATGAAGGTGTATGGATGTAATGGAGAATGTGAGGTGCATGTTGTCAGTAGTTAACAAAGGGAAAACTCAAACAGAGAGAAAACATGTTGGTGCGCAGTCGGAAGAATTCGGCCGCCTGGTCTCGGGGCAGGCGGAGTTAAATAGTCTGGGAGGACCGGCCAGGTGATCAGTCATCTCATTATCGCCTCCGCTACACCTGCAAGTTAACAAGACAAACCACAGTACACATGTACGACAGGCCCAGGGCTGTCACACCAACAAACATGACATAATCTTTATGCATTTATTTTAAAAGATTATTTGTGTAGCTAGTGTTTGTGTGTATGTAGTAGTTATTATAAAGTTGTGAGGACTAGTTTCAGTTTTCTCACATCACCACAGGGTTTGCTCCCCTGGCCACTGTACCCTCCCGAGTTAACCCACGTGGCTGTGGGGTTGCCTTCTTCTGCCTCCCAGCCGTTGTGGTGGTTCTCACACCAACAACCGCCGTTGGGGTCTTCACTATTTACCCATAGCTGGGGCTATTTACCCATAACTGGGACAGTGGATGATGGGCATCAGGGCGTTTCCACTCACCGATGGGCCTGCATGCCACGTCTCTGGGGCCCACTGCTGCTCTGAGATCCTGTACAACTTAGCCTGGAACCACAAGGGACCAGTTACCATGTGTGCCACGGGGAGGCGTGTACGAGATCTTGGCAGTGGAGAGGCTATGTACCGGCTGAGGAGGCTTACACACTCGGCTCCTCTTTTCGCCCCTGAAAACAAAAGGCTATCCAGTGGATACACAGACAGACAGACCCACCCGCACAGACAGACAGACCCACCCGCACAGACAGACAGACCCACCCGCACAGACAGACAGACCCACCCGCACAGACAGACAGACCCACCCACACACAGACAGACAGACAGACAGACCCACCCACCCACACACAGACAGACAAACCCACACACAGACAGACAGACAGACAGACCCACCCACACACAGACAGACAGACCCACCCACACACAGACAGACAGACAGACAGACCCACACACAGACAGACAAACCCACCCACACACAGACAGACAGACAGACCCACCCACACACAGACAGACAGACAGACCCACCCACACACAAACAGACAGACAGACCCACCCACCCACACACAGACAGACAAACCCACCCACACACAGACAGACAGACAGACCCACCCACACACAGACAGACAGACAGACAGACAGACAGACAGACCCACCCACACACAGACAGACAGACCCACCCACACACAGACAGACAGACAGACAGACAGACAGACCCACCCACCCACACACAGACAGACAAACCCACCCACACACAGACAGACAGACAGACCCACCCACACACAGACAGACAGACCCACACACAGACACACAGACAGACAGACAGACAGACAGACAGACAGACCCACCCACACACAGACAGATAGACCCACCCAGACACAGACAGACAGACAGACCCACCCAGACAGACAGACCCACCCAGACACAGATAGACAGACCCACACACAGACAGACAGACAGACAGACCCACCCACACACAGACAGACAGACAGACCCACACACAGACAGACAGACCCACCCACAGACAGACCCACCCACACACAGACAGACAGACAGACCCACACACAGACAGACAGACCCACCCACAGACAGACCCACCCACACACAGACAGACAGACAGACAGACCCACACACAGACAGACAGACAGACCCACACACAGACAGACAGACCCACCCACACACAGACAGACTGACAGACAGACCCACCCACACACAGACAGACAGACAGACCCACACACACACACAGACAGACAGACAGACCCACACAGACAGACAGACCCACCCACACACACACAGACAGACAGACAGACCCACAGACAGACAGACAGACAGACAGACAGACCCACACACACACACACACACACACACACACACACACACGCAGACAGACAGACAGACAGACAGACACTATACAAGTACAAATGCATTTTCTTTTCCTCAGCCAGGCAGAAGCTTTTTGTACCACTTCTTCTTCTTTGACTTTTGCATTATCTGGCTCTGAAGATCTACCAGCTGGGACCTCTTCTGTGGCCTGAAGGAGGGATGCCTTGTCCTCCTTCCACTCGCTGAAATTACTCTCCAGCTGCTGCTCAGCCTTCTTCAGAGCAGCCATGAGGTTCTTGTTGCTTTTGTCCTGCATCTCCAGCTGGGCTCTATGGGAAGCCTGGGATCTTTCCAGTATCTCCTTTGCCTCCTCTGCCTGTTTTCGGAGAGCTTCCTTCATCTTGCTCAATTCATTCTTCAGCTCCTGAGTTAGAGCCCTCTCAATGTCCAGATAGCTCTCCAACGTCACGTTGGTGGTCTTACCTACCGCGAGCATCTGTCTCTCTTCACGAAGCTCGATCTTCAGAGTCTCCACATTGTTTTTAAGGGCCTCCTTTTCTCCCTTCATCTGCTCCAATTCGACCTTCAGGTCTTCAGTAATGAAGTACTGCAGGTCAAGATCTTTTTGGGCTTTTCGCAGCCTGTTGCTGATCTGACAGATACTCTGTTTCCCTGGGTGGGGAGTGGACACGTTCAGCCAGCTGAACTTTCAAGTCACACATCTCCCTCTGCATCAGCTTTTTGTCATGGCTCAAAGTGCTGCCCTCTCTCTGTTGTTGGAGCTGATCGAGGACATTGGCCAGCAAGTTCTCTCGGATGATCAGGTGAACTCTTCCCTCAGATTCACATTGGGTGAGCCTCGCCTCGCTGTCCTTCAGTTCACGCTGTACTTGTTCTTCAAGTGAACTGAGATAGAAATTAATTTGCGGTTCAATCTCTCTTGAGTGGAATTCCATGTTTTCCAACTTCGTATTCTGCTGACCAGTGTCTTTTCTGTTGTTGCAATCTGCACCTTTGGATTGTCACAGTCAAATGACTCTCTGATACAAACTGCTCTCTGAGTGAATTTTTGTCAGAACTAAAGTTGGGTCCCAGTATTCATAGTGTGTCGTTATGACAACAACAACGACAATGTTTTTAATCCAAATGGTTATTGATTCTATTTCATTCTATCTTTGATTCTATTGTTGCTATGATATACTAGTTTGTTTATGTTTGAATATACAGTATGAATGTAATGATTTCTGATGATTCCTAAAATATGGCAAAGAAAGAATACTTTACGAAATATGGAAAGGAAAAAGATGGATGTCTTTGCACAGGAGTAGTACACACAAGTATGCGCCAGTTGGGACGCCATTTCTCTAACTCCAATAACCATGTGCGCTCAGCAACTACCTATTATTTAAGATGTGCATTTACCACAATAAAACATTTTTTTTTTTTTTTTTTTTACTTTTATTTAACTGTCCAATACTTTTTATGTTGGATTTGAAAAGCCGTTTAACCCTCTGCTCATGTTTATCTTGTACATGTTAAAAGTTGTCGTAAAGGAAGCGAAATATGAAGCTATCCCTATCCCTCGCTGCTGCAACAGTGAGAATGTCCCTGTTGTGGGAATAAAGGGCTTTTCACACGGGGAGCGACACTTCACCTGCGTAGTTGCGTGGATTCGCAGGATCTCGCTCCTCATGTGAAGGACAATTCACAAACATGTCATGTCACTGAGTGGCATGACATGTTTTCAGTTTTTTACCTATTTCTATTTCTATTCTGTTGTATAGGTTATAGGGTTAGATATGTAAATATGTACATACAGTATATAAATACATTATCTAATGATGTTTTACAGTTTCTTTTGTTTGATCATAATTACTGATAAAATAAGACACATTCTATTCTATTTGTCTTACTATATCAGTAATTATGATCAACCAAAAGGTCAAACAATATATCAAACAGATATAATTACGTTATGCAGTTTTACAGTTTTTCATCTATTTGCCACACAATCCATTTACATATGGGGGTTTCCGTGTACCATCTTCCAGTGCCACCCTGCCAAGACCTTTTACCACCCCTTTGCCACCCCATGTCAAATTTTCTAGATCCGCCACTGGCGGTCTTTACAACGTCTTGCCTCGATTGGTGGTTAACAAGGAGTTCATGAATGCATCATTTAATTAGGTGTAAATGTAAAAGCCAAAACACGATTTCTTTTGCCCCCTTTTCCTTTGTTACTGTGGTAACTCTAAAAACAATGTCAGTAACTATCCAGTCCCGTAATTTACCACCTATAGCCAACAGAGGGCGCACGCGTACAGCAGGTGGAGCTACCTTTCTTCACCTCTTCTCCAGCAGCTGCTCTGCACGCAGAGCAAACTTCAGCTGGAGTTCTGTGATGGTCACATGACGATGTTGTGGGTATATTACTCCAAATGTCTGAGTCTGTTCTCTTCTATAGAACTCTGCAGCGCACACACACACAAACACACACACGCACACACGCACAGGGAGAGAGAGTGCATGGTGCAGTTTTGAATGACACTGACAGCTGACAAAAGGTTGGAGTTACCGCGTCAGGAAGCAACTTTTTGAGGGGAATTATGAGAAACGTGGAGCTGTGATTTGCATTTCTAATTGCCAGCTGACAAGGTGAGAGAAAAGTACTTTTGCGGCTTATTTTGTCTGAGTTTTGGTGTTTAACGTCTTGCAGGTTTACCATTATCTGACAAACCTGTATCGTAAAATGCATGAATCCTGCAGTTACTGCACCTGTTTCAAACCTCAGCTAACTGTTTGTCACCTGGCTGTCATCCCTTTAAATATATATATATATATATATATATATATATATATATATATATATATATATATATATATATATATATATATATATATATATATATGGGGAGCCCTAGTATTCAAAACGTATTTTCATATTGGCAATTGTGCTAAGTATCATGTTAAATAGGGACACAGTTTAGTGATTTATGCACTTCAGGTGCAGGTTAATGACATTTGTTCAGCGCAAAGGCTGCAGCACTCTAAAATCACCACATTATTTATTGTGCTTTGACATTTTTAAGGTGGCAAACTGGTTGACATTTGTTAAATATTCATTGCAATTAGGTTGAATGGCAACAGTTAAAAGGCTGCTTTACTGCATGTAATATGTTAGAGCAGTATACTACATTATAACAGGACAGGAAATGCACTTTTAATGGAACTCATCCGCAGAAAATTGTTGCTTTGTGTTTCGGCGGTCATGGGTACCCATGACCCTAATGTCATGGGTAAAGTATCTCTGCCTTTAATTACCCGAGAGAAATGGGCTAATGTTGCACATGGATGGTTGAGCAATGACATGGGAGGGTTTCCTATGTATAGAGAGAGAGAGAGAGAGAGAGAGAGAGAGAGAGAGAGAGAGAGAGAGAGAGAGATTGTGCTCCAACTAAGCTCCCTACTTCTAATAGGCTATATTAAGTCATAAAATTGCCTCGCAAGTGGGAAATAGTTACATAATTGAACTTAGTTGAAGAAATGAACAAACAAGTGCAGTCAAGTGCATCAGAAATGCACTGACTTTTAAAATTGTTTTAAATTCAGTATGGGAGAGTTGGACTGAAGGGAAAGGGACTGAGTATACAGGGCTATAATGTGAAGAGGGCCCACAAAGACACTAGAATGAATACCCATTGATGTGGGGAGGGGCCCATAGAGAATGCCTATGTACAAGGTCCAGAATGTTGTGCTACGCCCCTGGCTGTTCTGCCTGAGACCACACACCCTGGTTCCCTCGCAGACAATCGAGGTGCTCAGTTGGGGGCAGGTCTCGCAAATGCGACGACGCATGACAATAAAATTGTCTCCTCTCTTGCTGGGTGAATCTCAGCTCTCTCTCTTTTCTATAGAGTGGACTAAACCCAAACCTGTGTGGAGCTGTTGCAGACAGAATGCCTCCATTGATTATAGTGGTGGAAAGTAACTTAGTACATTTGCCTAAATTTGAGGTACTTATATACCTGAGTATTTACATTTTATGCTGCTTTAAACTTCTACTGCACTACATTTCAAATGAAACAATTGTACTCTTTTTTTCCTCCGCTATATTTATTTGACAGCTATAGTAACTGGTCACTTTTCATATTAATGTTTTACATTTTACAAAAAAAAACAAAAACAATACATGTAAGAAATACAATCCATTGAAGATTAAACCAGTGGTTGCCAACCTTTTTGTCTTGTGTAAAAAAGATGTGTCTCCTTTTGATGTTTCAGATGTTTGATGCGCTCATCTGTTGATATTTCTGAATGCCTTCCTACAGTTGCTTAATAAAAGCGGGCTTTCCACACAAACAAACGTATGTGTCAATAGTATGAGAAAAAAAAACGAGATTTTAACTGTGTCGGGCTCTGGTCGGGCTCGGACATAAATATCTTAATGTCTATAATGTCGGGCTCGGGCCGGGTTCAGTTACTGCTCTGTCGGATGCGGGCCGGGCTCGGACAGAAAAATGCGTCCCGATCCGCACTCTAATTGACAAGTGTTAACTTCCTTGAAGGCGGGTACTCTGAAGTTTCAAACCATTGGATCTGCCCAGAGCCACTCTGGATCTGCCATAACCAATCGCTAACGTTTGGTCGTGATGTCGGCTTAGCATCGCTAGCGTTCGCCTTAGCCAACTCCTTCACCACTAACGGCGCGAGCTGGAAAATCAAACTTTTCCCGAACCCCGTGGGGAGGAGAGCCACAACATCATGGCCACCAACAAAACTCAGCAAAGATTGTTCTTGCTCAGGCTTTAAAGGAGAACTCCGGGCAATTTTTTACGTTAATCTTGATCGCTATAAGTATGTGAGTACTGTCGATAGCAAAAAAAACGAGCCGAATCGGTGCTAGCAATATGGAGCTGCTGCAGCTAATGCCGAGAGCTCCCACTTAGCTAAAACAGCAGTTTTAGGGGCATATCATAAAGAGTGCCTTTGTGCCTCTTTAACAGACACAAAATGCAATTCAAATGTCTGTGCAACATGAACAGGGCCCTTACATGACAACAAGATGCGTTTTCAACTCAGACATTGTTTAAATTCACCTACCCTGTTAGCTGCTAGCTGGCGTCTGGGATGAGTGAATGTGTTCAGCCAGGCTTCGGTAATAATCATCAAGCAGCAGTTCTGTGTGTATTTGTAGCATATATATCCGTTTTGTGTGCGATCCATCTGGCGTTGGTGAATAGTAGTAACTGCAATGGCGAACTGTGTGTTAGTTGCCTTAGCCAGGCTAGCAGGGCCAACCGGCATCCTTCGACTTCCCCCTCAAAAATAGGTAATTGAGCACGGTAGTGGTTATGATCATATCAGTGACTATGTAACTACATGGAAACGGGCCAAATGATGCCTGTTTCTTGTACAGTAACAGCGTTACAGGAGGCTGGCTGTAGTCTTGCGCTGAAATCCCGCGGGAATTCAGTTGTAGCAGGAAAAGGTAAACAGCAGTGTGTAGATCGGAGCGTAGTGTGTGAAGAGCGGAGGTTCACAAGGGAAGAAGCTTGGAGTAACCTATGGAGCTAGAGCTAGCCTTCAGTAACGCTATTACTGTACAAGAAACAGGCATCATTTGGCCCGTTTCCATGTAGTTACATAGTCACTGATATGATCATAACCACTACAGTGCTCAAGTACCTATTTTTGAGGGGGAAATAAACTTTTTTCGCCACAAAAATTTTGCCGCGAAAGCATGAGCTGTCCTCTGGAGGACATCCACCAGACCAGCAGGCGTCCGTGGATTGTTGTCGGCCGCGGCAGGCGGGGAAGGCGGGGAGGAAGTAGAAGGATGCCGGTCGGCCCTGCTAGCCTGGCTAAGGCAACTAACACTCAGTTCGCCACTGCAGAGACTACTATTCACCAACGGCAGATGGATCGCACACAAAATGCATATATATGCTACAAATACACACAGAACTGCTGCGTGATGATTATTACTGAAGCCTGGCTGAACACATTCACTCATCCCAGACGGCAGCTAGCAGCTAACAGGGTAGGTGAATTTAAACAATGTCTGAGTTGAAAACGCATCTTGTTGTCATGTAAGGGCCCTGTTCATGTTGCACAGACATTTTAATTAATCCAAAACTGCCGTTTTTGCTAAGTGGGAGCTTATATGGAGCTGCAGCTCCATATTGCTAGCACCGATTCTTTTTTTTTTGCTATCGACAGTACTCACATACTTATAGCGATCAAGATTAACGTAAAAATTGCCCAGAGTTCTCCTTTAACTTCTGGATATTCGGCAGGATTGTCACAACGGACCGAATGGCATTGCTCGCATCTTTCTCCGCCGCCATTACGGAACTACAACTCAAACTGGCGCACAACCTTAACGTCATCGTTCTCAGCCACTCCCTCTCAGCCGTATGTTTGACACCCCTGCTGTACGCAGAGGTGTTCAAGGCCTATTGTCACTTATGGTTAGCATTGCTGCTCCTAGAGGATGCTCTGGAAATGCACAGGTAGAGGTTCACCTGTTTTTGTTGTTTTGGGTAATCTGTCCCATTAAATCTGACACATACCCGTGCATATTTACCCGTGTAACAAACCTTCATGAGGTTTTCTTACTTTAGATTTTTGTCTACATTTCATGTGGTGTTTCCATTATTTTGTCCACAGGTTCAAAGATAGAGGTGCCTCTTTGCTTTCCCACCATCCTCTGTTGGCACTGACTACGTGTGCGAAAACTGTTATATCCCACCAAGCTCTGTTATTTGAAGATTACTCATACACACACACACACACACACACAAACAAACATGTATGCAGAAGTACGAAGAGTTTAGTGGGATCTCCTAGCAGCCCTAATGGTTTGTGCCTAGTTACAATCTAAATGTCAACCTGACCCCTCTATCCCCTCTGTAATGAGAAAGTCCAGACTGAGCACTTTTTAACGACTTTTTCAAACATTCACAGATCTGCCGCTGGGGCTTGTGGGAGTTTTAACACCCACCGACTCCTGACTATGTCTGGCACAACCGTTATCTATTTGTTCTGTGTTCCTTTTTCACTTATTTCATATGCCGGCCATATTTGACTTACATTGTGTGTAGCGTGGGAAACTCTACCCAAACCAGAAGAGCAAATGTGCTTAGCTCAGAGTAAATAGTCGGGTGTATGGCTGCAACTGATTGCGATTCATTATCAGTTTTAAGTCTTGACACACAAAATGTGAAATTCAATGTGCTTCTAATTACAAATTGAGTTATGCCATCATAGATTGTGTGCCAGATGGGATTGCTGCACCTGCTGGATGTCATTGTCAGCTGTGCATGATGACAGATGCACTTCTTGTGGTGATAAGTGGCTTCTGGGACACTTTACTCTCCCAGGAAATGTTTTCATTAGATTTATGTTTTAGGTTTTGAAAGGAGGACGTATTAGAATCCTGCCCTAACCATATCTGTCAAATCCCTCTTCATTTTTCACCTCTCGTAATTCACATGGGGTTAAATACTTGAGAAAGTTACGGTTCTGGAGAACGTTTTGCCTTTTTATGAGTCAAATAGAAGCAAATTAATTCAAGCTTATACTTTCTATATGAAGGAGATCGACACATTGTTGTGGCTGTACCTGAAATGAGATGTTTGTGTTCATATTCTTGCCAAATTCTTGCTAGGATTTTGGCTTTAAGGGAATGTATAATGGAATAAGAGTTCAACTGGAGGATTTGTGCCGTGTCCATAGTGATTTGGACGTTACAGTATACTGCACTGTTTATGGAAGAAGATTTATCAGCAGCACGTTTAAGTCATATAGGATTAGTCTTGCTTTGCCAGACCATCCACACGCTGCGGAGCAGAGGAAGGTCTGGCTAGTTCACACAGCATTCCGGGGTGGGAGAAAAACGTGCTCTGGTTTATTGGCATTTCTTTAAACCAATCATAATCGTCATGGGCGGTTCTAAGCGCCAGACGGAGCCGCTGCAAAATAGTCGTGCGAGAGAAAACTCCGATTGGACAGATAGTCTAGCTAGCTGTCTCAATTTACCCTGCAGAGATCTGAGGAGCAGTCAACCATAGTCCTCATGAATCCATCAGAGTTTAAAATTCCAACAAAAAATAAAGTAGAAGGAAACGGAAATTGGCGAAAAGACATGCATCTGGCGGAATTTCCTGCGGCACCAGAGCAATCCTGGAAGTGGAACGTCAAGGATATAGACTATATGGGATTTACTATAATCACTACAATCAGTACTATAATTAGTTTCCAACTTGTATAGTATTCACACCAACATTCAAGTCCTACTTACGACTGGGAAACTCAATGTACAATGTCAATGTACAGTATTTTTATCCCTTACATGACCAATTAAGGGCTATTACACAGCCGTCTTGAGTTGCTTGATTGTAAACATGAGAATGTCTTCCAACTCTACCATCCTTTTCCCATATAATTTGAACGCAGCATAATCCTTTGGGGGTGGCAGTAGCTCAGCCATGGATGTATTAAGAGAACTGGATACAGTGTTCAGCGGGAAGCCCCGTACATTCCAATGAGAGTGCTCAAAAGCGCTGGTTAGCTCACGATGGGCATGCGCACTAGCAACAATTTGTTTGCGTTGTCGTAGCAACCGGTAGCAACATGCGCATTCATGAGCTTCTCTCTCGTGTCTCTTACAAGTGGCAAACTCATGAACTCGCCGTTTTCATTGTCTAAAATATTCACTAACGTTAAACATTGTGTTTTCGTTGTTCCCGATCGTTTACATGCTTAGCTAAATAAACGATAGATGTATTTAGCTAGACAACCAAGGAGATTTAATAATTATGTTGTGCTACTAGCTAGCTAGCTACTAACTAGCGCTAGCTAGCTGTTAGCCTGCAGTTTCGTGAACAAAGCTCATCCATGGCTTCATCCTTCATCCACGTTACAAGCTTTACTGCATACGGCCCTCGGATGTATCATAAGAGAGAACCAAGGCGATGTAATCACTATGTCTGCAGTAACGTTATGTAGCTAGGCATATAACTAGCTATGTATAGATCTTAATACAGCCATGCTAGCTACCCCTGATGTTAGCAACTAGCTAGCTAGCCGATAGCCCACCAGTTTGGGAAACGCTAATGACGTTACATCCACGTAGCTAACAGGCTTTACAGCATAGCTACATACGTGTACATAACATGTATCATAACTTCATAAGATAATACCATGGACGTATTAATAGAACACATGGTGAATTACAACCATTAACTATATCCATTATTACAGCTAGCTACATGAGCTCGGGATAACAGTCATGTGAGCGGGTGGGCACAGTCCCGCGGCTCTGCTCGCGTCCACTATGCGCGTTCATCATGCCAAATTTAATAATTCTGGATTCGCTTCTAGTGAATGTTAAAAATGTTAAAAACGTAACGTTTTAAACAAGGACCCTTTCAGTGTTCGGGCTGGTAAGTTGATATACCCAGAAACAAATTATCCGCTGAAATATAGACGTTTCTTTCGCCATGCAAAGTCTATGTGAAAAGGCTTTCTGGGCCATGGGGTGCAGTACCACCGTTATCCACTAAGCCCATGGTGGCTTTTAGACTCGTCGCTCTTCCTGGGGGCTTGAGCTCAGCCCGTAGGGAGTTGGGTTGGGAACCAGAGGGTCGCTGGTTCAAGTCCCCATACGGACCGAAGTACAGAGTGTGGACTGGTAGCTGGAGGGATGCCAGTTCACCTCCTTGGCACTGCTAAGGTGCTCTTGAGCAAGGCACCAAACCCCCCAACCGCTCAGGGCACTCACTCTGACATCTCTCCAGGGGTGTCGGACTGGGGGGAAAAAGGGGACTGAGTACCCAGGGCCCTCATGTGAGGAGGGCCCAAAAAGATGCTAGAATGAATAGCTGTGGATGTGGGGAGGGGCCTATAGAAAATGCCTTTCTACAGGATTTTGTGCTATGCCCCTGCATCTCTCCATTAGTGCATGTATAGGACCTGAGGCTCACTGCATCAACCTTTCTTTACTTACTGGCACTGTACCTAAAATGACAAAAATTGTTAAGATAATTCCAATTTTCAAATCGGGCGACAGAAATGATATGAACAATTACCGGCCCATATCAATTCTACCCACTATCTCCAAAGTAATGGAGAAAGTAGTATACACCAGACTCAGTGGCTATCTTCATAAACTAGATATTCTTGTTCCCTCTCAATACGGTTTTAGAAAAAAAGAGTACAACCTCTATGGCAATACTCGACCTAATAGAACAAATAAATGACTGCATTGAAGAGGGAAAATGTGGTGTTGGTATTTTATTGGACCTATCAAAAACCTTTGATACCATTGACTTTGATATTTTATTGTACAAATTGCATCACTATGGTATCAGAGGTCTAGCACTTAAATGGTTCGGAAGTTATTTATACGAAAGGGAACAGTATGTCCATGTGTATGATCATAACTCTACTTGTCAGCCCATGAGCTTTGGGGTCCCCCAGGGTTCCATTTTAGGGCCACTCTTATTCATTCTATATATAAATGATTTCATAAATTCTTCTAAAATATTTCATAAAATTATTTTTGCAGATGACACAAATTTGTTTACATCACACAAGAACCCTACAAGATATAGTAAACTCAGAGTTAACCAAAGTGGACTCATGGTTTAAATGCAATAAACTGTCATTAAATGTCAGCAAAACAAATTTCATTTTATTTAAATCATGTAAAAAAATTTAAAAACACTGATCCTTGCCTGATTAAAATTAATGGGCAGAAGATAAAAAGAGTGTATTCCACTAAATTCCTGGGGGTCCTCATTGACGACTCACTCAATTTTAAATGTCACATTGACTATCTTGTAAACAAACTGTCCAAGTAAGATCAGACATTTCCTTCCTCTGTCTGCCCTTCTCACGTTGTATAAAACTCTCTTTGAACCACACCTTAACTATTGTAATGTGATATGGTGCAACACTTTCACCAGCCATCTTAAAAAACTTATATCCTTGCAAAAGAAAGTCATACGGGCTCTGTCCTGGTCAGAGATTAATTCTCCCACCCAACCTCTATTCCACCGTTTTGAGTTACTAAGACTGACTGAGCTAAATGAATATCATAACGCCTGCCTCATGTTCCAAATTGTCAACAGGCTGAACTCTAGATTGAGTAGTCTTGTTCCCATCTCCAGCCCCCAGCATACATACCAAACGAGAATCAAACCACTCATATCAGGAAAATGTCGCCGACATGTGCGCGCCAGTATGAGTGTTGTCTGTAGGGGGCCGCAGATCTGGAACGGGATTGATGAAGGCCTCAAGGTGCTGCCTTCTATCTCCAACTTCAAAAGACAACTAAAAAAACATTTCTTATTAACCTATATCTAATATAAATCAGTTTTTTCATGGACTACTGGGATGTATGTGTATGATTGTGTGTATGTTATGTAATGTTATGTATATACTTGTGTGCCTTTTGCGTGCATCTACTTATTTTCATCTGTGGTAATTGTGTATTCTATAGTCTGTACCACTACCCTTTTATGAAACATGGGCCCCCACCGATAAGCTTTTCTAGCTTCTTTGGGGGACCCATTCACTCTACCCAACTGATCCTGTACCCCAACTGTATTATTGTAATATTTGGAGTGGTATTGTGAATGAATAAATAAATAAAATAAAAAATAAAATAAATAAAAATAAAATGAGCATGTATGTGTGTATTTCAGGCCTGTGTGTAGTATGTATACATTATAAATTATTATTATTACCTATGGTTGTGATGAACAGGATGAGGAGTTTGGACATCCAGAAAAGAGGCTTTGAGTACCACTGTTCATTTGTGTTAAAGGGACCAAGTTAGCTAGCCTGGGAACACCTCAGGATCTCCCAGTAAGGGCAGGAGAACATGGCTATAGAGAGGGACGTGTGGACTTTGCTTACTCTGCTGCAAACCGGATAAACGGTGAAAAATGGACGTGTGAATGGATGGCTGCACCACTTTAGCCCGATATCTATCAGCTGTGTAGTTGTAGTTATAGTGTTTCCATTTGGGCTGACACTCAAAACACTGTACCGTGTGAAAAAGAAAAATTGGCAGAGCAGTTACAGTATGTCTAAATCAGAAATTGGCACTTCTAATACAGTACGATGAGAAGCAGCAGCCACACACACTCCTTATAGCTAGTTGGTATGAAAGGTCAATCAGTTCTTTTTTACCCCATGACCGACCTCTCCACAATGTTTTATTCCTAGTTTTTTTTTAGTTTTTTTTTTTACATATCCTGCTAAAAGGCAAACGGTGTGTGTGTGTGTGTGTGTGTGTGCGCGTGTGTGTGTGTGTGTGTGTGTGTGTGTGTCTGTGTATGCGCCGGTGTATTGTAGCTTGAAAGGTGCAACAAAGACAGTCACAGCTCTTACAACTGGCTCACCTGATTCGCAGCACTAGAGGGCACCAATAGAAAACAAACACAAATTTGAACTTCTATACCTGTAAGGACCCTCAATTATAAAATGCATTTCATAACCTTAAACCTACACCTCAATACATGGCCTTCCCAAATCCATAAGGAGTAGGCCTGTACGGTGGCCGACAGGGGCAAACGCCCTGCAACTTAAGAAAACACACGCAAATAGACAAAACACAGGGACTATAAATCCTGTCTGTTTTTTGTATTTCAAGAGTGAATTGCTCCACAATATGAATACAGATTGATCACTTATTTTGTTGGTAACCGTTGTTGTATAAACACAATATTACACTTGTGGAGGCCTATACTTCAGTAATGCGCCTTTTGGACCTCGAAATTAAACCCTCTCATATAATATGGCTTAAACAAACGTCAGCGTTAAACGCTGATGCAGTTTTAAATGTTTTATCACCACGAGTTTACAGACGTCTCTGCTGATTGAGTATCACCTGTGACCTGAGCCGAGACACACCCACCAAACGAGAGAAAACATATCTCAAACATAGACTTAATATTTACAGTCTATGCAGTGTTTCTCTCTCTCTCTCTCTCTCTCTCTCTCTCTCTCTCTCTCTCTCTCCCCAGTTAGCTGCTCCCCTTAGGGGTCTGGAGAACTTCCGTTGTGTAATCTGGATGCTGCGTTTTTTGTTGCATTTGTTTTCTGGGTTTGTGTGCTTTTCTTTTTGCATTGTTTCATATTTGCAGTGTGTTTATGTATTTGGTTGTGTTGTGTGTATTTGCAGTGTGTTTATGTATTTGGTTGTGTTGTGTGTATTTGGAGCGCGTTTATGTATTTGGTTGTGTTGTGTGTATTTGCAGCGCGTTTATGTATTTGGTTGTGTTGTGTGTATTTGCAGCGCGTTTATGTATTTGGTTGTGTTGTGTGTATTTGCAGCGCGTTTATGTATTTGGTTGTGTTGTGTGTATTTGCAGCACGTTTGTGTATTTGGTTGTGTTGTGTGTATTTGCAGTGTGTTTGCTGGGTGCTGCACATGTGTTGTCAAATTAATGAAGTTGTTTTTCTTTTTGCATCGCTTCTTTTTTCGGGGTTTGTGTGCTTTTCTTTTTGCATCGTTTTTTATTTGCAGTGCGTTTATGTATTTGGTTGTGTTGTGTGCATTTGCAGCACGTTTGCTGAATGCTGCACGTGTTGTCAAATTAATGAAGTTGTTTTCTGAAATTGCTTGTGTTTTGTCTATTTGCATGTGTTTTCTTAAGTTGCAGGGCGTCTGCCCCTGTCGGCCACCGTAGACCTGGGAAATAAAAACTATTCCCATCAGGATTGAAGCATTTTAAAATCAGATAATGGTGATGACTGATGAGAATAACTTTGTGTTCATTTACGTCTAAAGGGGACAAATGCACCACCTGTATGAAAGTATCTACATTTGTTGATTTCTCCACCAATATACACAGTTTTTTTCTTAACTTACATGTACCTTTTGTGACAGTAAACTGTAAAAGATTTGAGTCGGTCAAGAAGAGATGTCAGTGTCTTGTAATGTACAACAATTTCAGTGGATCATACTGTGTGTATTTTTTCTTTCCAGTCAGGAGGCGATGGAGAACAAGGCCATGTATCTGAGTACATATGAAGAGAGAGAGAGCGGCTCCATGTATGAAGAGGCCTACGATGGACACAACTTGTCCAAACTTAACCTGTGTGATGAAGGTAAGGGCAACACAGATTTCTAACCAAAAGGTTTGTTAAAATCGAAGTCCAACTGCAATCAAAATATGTCCAAATGCAGTAAGAAGCTGACCATGGCAGTTTATGGTAAAAATATGTTCTCAAATGATAAGGACAGCGCTGAACACATTCTGGTAGAGATACACAAAGAGACTGGAGATGTTACATTGTAGCAAACTCAAACATTTCAAGCATCAGTGATGAATCTCTAAGAATGAACGCCTTTTTTCTCCCAAAAAGCCAGGTCCCAAATAGCTAGCTGTTAGCAAATGACACTCTCTAGCAAATGGTTCTCATTTTCAATGGGCACTGCTCTAGTTCTTTAAATTCCCAAATTATTCAATATATATATATATATATATATATATATATATATATAAAATAGGCGTGTGTAGGCACAGAAGTCTGACATGACTTATGCCTACCATACACTAGAAGACTTTGAAAAGACTAAAGTCTGACGCTATCTCACATCTAAAGACAATCATCTCACATCTAACGTTAAAGACTGTCATTATATGTAAAGACTGAGGATCTTGCAGGTTCACACATTGCAAGACTACAACTAGATTAGTTTTGAAAAAATGTACTAAGCTAGCTAGCTACTGCTAGCATTAGCTGGTAACTTAAGGGGAAGTTTGCCGATTTTCTGCTCTGTTGTACATGCAGAAGAACGGCGGCAGTACCCGGAGGTCAGCGTTTATTCGCAGATAAAACATCCGTTGGATGACACTCTTCAGAAGGGTTGGAAATTGGGAACTTTTCCTCTTTAGCGTTTAGCGCGCCGCCATAGCAACTTTAAAAAACACCAGGTTTAGTTGTTTGCTGCTTTCTGTTTGGTGCTAAAGGGAGTGCACCCATTGGTTGTTGACAATGTTCACATGATTTAACTTCTCTACCAAGACTTAAAACGTACGATAATATCAAACACGTTTGATTTTGTCGGAACGTCAAGACGGGAAAAAGACTGACTCGGACTGAGTTTTATGACCACCTTACACCAAACGATGCGACGATGGGAGCGCACCCTAACTCTAGCAAGACTCTCAGGATTTCATTACGATATTGGAAAGCAGTCAGCGACAGTGAAATCGCTTGAAAAGTCATTTGGTGTAAGGTCGGAAACGCAGATCTTCACACACCATGGTTGATTTTCAGAACGGGAATCACACACACACACACACACACACACACACACACACACACACACACACACACACACACTAATAACCAATACAGACACACAAGAAGAGGCAATGCTGTCACCACTTGGCATCCACTCTCCTCTTGCTATGGTCATTTGTGAAAGCAGGAATGTCTAGGAGCAACATCTGTGTGTGTGTGTGTCTATGTGTGTGTCTGTGTGTACAGGTGCAGCTGCAACAAATCCACAGTGTTCTCAGGTTTCGACCCACGGCGCTGCGAGTTTGGTGGGAAAGTCTTAGCGAACATTAACTGGAGAATATGTTGACATTTTAATGGAAAGCGGACAACGGCAACACACAACACACATCAGAAAGACTGTCCTCATCCAACGTCTTTAATCCTAGAACACTTTCACACCTCATTCAATTAGAGAACATATTCCCAGCCACGGGACAGTTTGTTTTATTGGGGTGTACTGTAGTAGAAAAGAGCAAAACAAAGTAGTAAGAAGGTTTCGGTCAGAGTGCGATCCAACCATGATTCACTAAACTACATGGCCAGAGTCCATGATGAAGTAAACACACTGATTTATGGGTAAAAAACAGGGTTTACTGTATCCACAAAGATAATTCAGGGCAAATGTGGTCTTACTGTTGTGAACTCTGGCATGAGGTGTTATTAAGCCTTTCCACTGTGGTCTCACTTGTTTATAGTAATTATAACAGCACATTATAAATAATTTGACAACGATATGTTGATGTTTAAATAAACACACATATATTAGCATATTTAAAGGTTTAGTGCGTAACTTTTTGATAACAATGAACGCCTGTTACATTAAAGCCATAGCCAAATGTAGTATGTTTACAACACCATCACCAGGCAGACATGACTCAGAGGCTCAATCCCAAAGTGAGCCCTGAGGACTAAGGACTAAAGATTCACAGACTTAATTGATCTCAGGTGCTAAGTGAGTGAGTGTGTGAGGCCACATGGGCTCCGATAGGTATAAATGGGATTGGGACAGCACTTCACGAGATCACATGTTACCTTAGCGACGTTTAATAACAAAGATGTTGCTGACACTTGCCGGTTTGGGAATTTTCATTTTAAGTTTGTTGCTTTCCACGTGGCCAAGGCACAGGAGACGGCTGCCTGATTCCACATTTTTTCAAACTCTTGTTTTACAAGCTGGACAACAGGTTGGCCTGTGTTCCGTGGTCGCGTGTCGTGCTGGTGTTTACCTTTGTAATTTCCGGATTTCCCAATGGTCTCCGCGGTAAACGTCACAACGCTTTGAACTATGGGTAATTCCCTTTGGTGAAGTCTGCATCGATGCAGACTCACGGAAAGGGCTCTGTAAGTGTGTACTCAAACCCTCTCGCCTTTTGAAATTCGACATTAGGACAACCCTAAGCCCTTACGAATTTTGCGAGAACGCGCACCAAAGTCCGTGAGTCTCTGAGTCCGGACTTTGGGATTGGGCCAGAGGGAACACACAGCAGTGCACTTGTGTAATTTCCGAACTTGTTTTCAATTACTTGACGAATAAATATTGATTCTTCTGTCTCTTTTAATGTCAGTTGGAAAAGCTGTAAAGCGTCAATGAACATCTTTGAAAAACAAACGCCTACCCGCATCTCTCTCTATTTCATGTACTCCAAACAACAACACGACGACTGTGGTTTTAAGGGGGAGTTGCAAGTCACGAGGTCCACTCCAAGTGTTTACGCTAAATTAATCACCTCGCTCCTCTGGCTCCATACTTAAAGGCACATACATGAGATTGGTATTAAATCAATCTTCTCATCTAACTCTGGGAACAACATCAAGCAAGCATATTTAAAGTCATAAAGCTTTTAATGCGTGTCTTACACCAGGGCTGGAGGAATAAACGTCAGAAGACAGCAAAGTATGTGATAATTTCCCCCTTAAGCTCCAGACTGCTGGTTTTATTTTCCTGCCTGGTTTTTATGAAGGTGTGTCTATGATGTGTAGTTGTTTTGTCTCAGTTTAGCATGAGTTTAACTTAAAAGGCAGTGCAATTTCTGTTCCTATACATTCCAGCCATGTGACACATCTGAGCCAGCTGTGTTTGTCTTACGCTGGAGGAGTGTGTGTGTGTGTTTGTGTGTTTGTTTGTGTGTGTGTGTGTGTGTGTGTGTGTGTGTGTGTGTGTGTGGCTTGAAAGGTGCATGTGCGTGTGCATCCGCAACAATCCACCAGTGTCCACTGACAGATTGTCAAGATCCAAATGAAAGCATGCTGTTGGGAGGCCGCACTGCAAAAACCAGTGTTTATATTTTAAAGTAAGACTCAAGCCAACATCATGACTCTACACAGGAAGATCTCATTATAACCCTCATAATATCCCAGTGGGTGTACTATTTATCATACTGTCACAAGGAGACCGTGATTTCCCAGAGACATGTGTTTTCATATTTCTCATCCTCTCCTGGGCTTGTTTTCCTAATTTAAGATGTTTCATTTTAGTATAGCTTTTCGTCTTTCCATCCAGTTAATCTTAATGTAAACAGTTAAGTCTTAAGTGGTAGCTTGTAGCTTGAGTGACACTGTAAAAAAACTGTACCAACAATGGTACAGTTTTCAGGCTTTTTTCTGACATTTGGTGTTTTCAACCTGATCTCACAGAATTCCGTGAAATGAACACAGCCCCTTAACTCAAAATCTGTTTTACTAATGTATCAAACAGTTGACATTGACGTTCACTAAACCCCTCCCTTGATCCAGTCATACTATAGCTTAGCAACCGTAACTAGGCACGTAATATCTGTCAAGCTTTGGAATCTTCTCAACATTCTGAAGAAGTTAGCAGTTAGCAAATACTCGCTAACCAAGGAGGTTTTGAAGGTAATGTCTTTTGCCTATTAAAACCCCAAAACACTAGACTAAAGTTTGTCTGTTCTAACCTCCTAATGTTAGCATGCATGGCTAAGATGTATGAGCATTTCTTCCAAGTCTAAAAGAGTTAACAATGCTGCTCATTTTTGTCCATGTGTTCTAAATAGATAATCAATTTTGTAGGCTACTGCCGCTTTAGTCTTCAGAGTTAGCATATGTAGCCGTTATATACGCTAAAGACACTTCTGTAGGGCTCACACTGCAGGCAAATCAGCTGGAAACATTAAAAAGTCAACCAGAGACTAAGTGTCCAACTAAAATGAATTGTATTGCTAATTCAATTTAATTATAGCTAGCAACAACTAATAAAGCCTGCTAGCCTTCAAAAGTGGCTAAAAATGAGATGGCTGCCTTTGTCTACTTCTATTTGAAATAGTTCCAAACAATTGAGGCAAAGCACACATTCATTTCTTTAATTATGTTGAGGATAATTACTCATAAACAATACACTTGTGCGCTTATGTCTGAAAACATTTTTAAAATAATAAATTAATGTCACACATTCCTTTTCCAACAGCTGTGACTCCAGAAACAACCTTTGAAAATCTCTTCATCCTCTTGACCTGAAGGGGATGTACAGCTTAATCCCTGCCTCCTGCCAAGCTAACACACACACACACACACACACACACACATGAACACACACAGGATAAAACACTTCCATCATACATACACAGTGCTGTGTCAGTTTTGTCAAGACTAATTCTCCAACATCTGTTTGACCCTGAGAGTAGTGTTAAGCGGTGACATGAATTATAGTAATAGCTCCTTAGTGAGTCTGTGTATTTTTTTAAGTTCTATTATGCATTTGTGCATCTATACTTGTGTGTGTTATAAACATTTTAGCCGTGCCAAATGCATACATGATTTCTCATCTAATTTATATCTGTCATAAGACAAATGTTTGATGTTGCTGCTTGCTTACTTGTCATCAAGTGTATGTTCTCTAGTGTGCTATGAGGTAGATAACATGATTGTGTGCATTGCAGTCATCAAGTGTTTATGTGTATGAGCTTATTTTGTGTTCACACAGTATTTAATTGTACCAGTAAATGTCAGGCTTTATTAAAAAAAAAAAAAATAAATAAATAAAAAGCCTTTGGAATTATTAGTTTTAGTTTTGACCACCAGTCCTTGCTTTTATGTACTCTCCTAACATGTTTGTGTCAAGTAACTAGAAAACATGAGTTTTGTTATTGTGAACAGCCTCTCGCCTTACACAAAATGTCCCAGCCACTAATAAACAAGCTTTTACAGGAACGGCTTTGTTTTGTAGAAGGCAAACATATCTTCAAACAACATTAATACAGACCCTGTTTGTTCCAAAAGCCAAATTCCTCCTGCTGTTTTATTTATTAGAAAACCCAGTGAATTGTGACTGCAAAATATTTCCACCTCGATTTTTACTTTTGTATTTTTATCTATTTTTTTTTTTTTCAGGTTCTGGTAAGCGGCGCAGGAAGCAGGATCAGTGCTGTGCTCACTTGAACTCCCTCTCAGCCATCAAGTACGCCATCGTGTTCCTCTACATCCTGGTCCTTCTCACCATCTTTGGACTCTGCCTGGCAGGTAGGGTGTGACCAAGTCTTCCATTAGCTGTGTGTCGTGGGCAGTCGTTTGATCCTGAAATGTTGGTGATTGGGGAGCTCTGAAAATAAAATAACTAATTATTTTACCACTTTAGGATGCTTTTTGGAGCCCAACAAACATTTATCAATTATACATTAGCCCACACAAAGTGTTTAGCTTGTCATTTTAATACTATTACAAAAATGGAAATTTTGTGGTCATATTTGGTTGATGATGATCTTGACCTTCTTCCGCATATTGCTTTCCGTGACATGCTTACTGGTAATGAAAATTCTGAAAGGTACAATTTACAGTCCACTATGTATGTAAATACTTCAAGTAGTAGCATTACTGAATACTGAGACAAAGAAAGAAGATATGAAAAATGTACTTTTTAAAATGATATTAGGTGTGAGAGATCAAAACTTCAAGATATCTGAAACACAACAAATTAATTATGGAATATATACAGCATCTGCAAAAGGAGCTAAGTGTCCACATCACCATGCCATATTGTACAGTATTGTATAGAAAGTGTCTAGTGCCTAACCTCAAATTGAATGAAAATCGAAGTGTTAGATCAGGGTGAAAACTGTTAATATCACACACGATGGACAGAGTAGTTCATACCCTGTATCTATCTATCTAGCTAGTTTGTCCAGCCTCAATCAGAGAGAAAAAGAAAGAAGGTGTAAAAGAAAGAAATAAAGAAAGGTGAAAGGAAATACTGTACTGTACTGCACACATTGAGAAAGAGAGCATTTTGTCCATCTTCTGTTTTCATAGCTCAGTTGTGCAGATGACATCAACCATTCCTCAAGGTTGAATTGTAATGTAAAGGACACACACACACACACACACACACACACACACACACACACACATACAACCCACAAAAACACTGGGATGTGGTCTGAAACTGTACTCCTCTTTTAAACTGTCTGTTCTAGTTTAGCATTGAGAACACACAGACACACACACACACACACACACACACACACACACACACACACACACACACACACAATAAATAAACAATCATTTGAAGCATAACCTAAACTCCAGTCATGTAAAAGTCCTGCTTATTTTACTTTACTTACTTTATTGAATTTATTCACTTGACAGGTTTACTGCTAAGACCTATATCTGTTGAAAAGTTTGTAATATAATGTTTCAATGCCAGAAGTAGCACAGATCTCTGTATTTATATAAGGCAGCTTCACTCTGTCCATAGAGATTTTTCTAATCTGAATCGTGAAATCATTTTTCCAAGCGCGGCACACAACTGACCTCTGTGCTTCCTGCTGTTAACGCACAGCTCTGTGTATGAGTGACAGGTTTAAACTTGATTCCCACATGTGAAGTTAGGTATGTCACGGCATTTTGGAAGCGTGACAAGCTTGACTTTTTAGACAGCAACATAAAAGGGTAGAGTAGAGATAAAGCGTGACGGTGGCGGGTTCCTTTGTGCTGCATGGTTCCCATACTTCCCTAATGCATGGCTGTGGGAGTGCCAGGTTTCAATCTGCAGAGGAGTCCACTATACAGAACGTTTTACATGAGGGATCCTCAGGGTAACGGAAACAACAGCACCACCTTTAGTCTGGTTCAGGAGTTGGCATCACAACTGATTTTCTAGGAGATGGAGGCCATGATTATTTGGTTCAGTCGTGCAGGTTTGTGCAGTGTGTGAGGGTTCAGCTTTCAGCATTCAGCATCTCTTGACCGTAGATCAAGTCAAAACCAGTTGACTGCAAGAAAAGTGCAGGAAGTGTGGTTGCGTAATCAAATGATACTCGGTTTGGTGATTGGATTTGGCATTTTTGTATAGTTTTTTTTTGCTTCTCTTTAACCAATTGTGGTTCATTTAATTGGACATATCGGCCCTAATAAGGTCTGCCTTCTCTCATATATAATAGAACTAGTTGGCACTCGGTTTGAGGTGCTCAAAGCACCAAAAAAGAAAAGAAAACAAAGCTCCAACACTGGGCAACTCACGCCAAAACAATCTAAATTAGATTGCTAAATAGCACCACAGGTAGGAGGAAAAATTCTTATTTTTGACTTTGGGATGAACAGTCCTTTTAATCTTGATGCATGTTCATTTTTGACCTTGGAACAGAAGTTGACAACGAATCCATCTCACTTATGCGCTTGTTTTGGAGCTTTCGACCATACTATCTTCTTGTTTTGAAGAGTGACAATTGATGTGGAAACTAAAGTTGCGTGGGATTTAAAACTTGGAACTTGAGACAAAAAGTTGCATCTTTTAGCTTTGAACTGTTAAAGGACCAGTGCCTTGCTCATGGACCAATCAGAGAGTAGTCATTCACTGACCCTTCAAAACATTTCCCTTGCTTTAAAAAAAAAAAGAAGGAAATTACCCAGTCCCAAACCACCCTTACTGACTTCCAAAGCTAGATTATGCCTCAATATCACTTTCAAACATCACATGTCTTAGTGATTGGCACAAAAAAGTGAAACTGTAATGTGGAAATTCTGACTTGTGAGTTATGGAAATTAGCATTAGCTGTTGTTATTATCAGTCGGCGTGTGACGTGGTGCCGTAATAAATTCCAGCGTCTTCAGAGCTTACACTGCTGCAGTTCCTCCTCCGGGTTCATTTGGAAAAACCCTGGCGTGATGCCACAGTAGCCTCATGGCCAATCTGTGTGTGTGTGTGTGTGTGTGTGTGTGTGTGTGTGTGTGTGTGTGTGTGTGTGTGTGTGTGTGTGTGTGAGCTTTGGAGGTGTGTCAGACTTTATGGCTATTACCTTCTGCGAACCCTGCTGTGGCCTCCTTGCAAATGCCAGCTCTGTTATTAGAGGAGAGGAAGACAAAGAGAGGCTGATAGAGACAGAGAGAGAAGGAGAGAACAATTAAGGAAGATAGAGTTAGAAAGAGAAGTGACAGACCCAGAAACAGGTTTAAGAGCTGTCTGGCTTCAGACCAGCAGTATCCTGGAGAAATCGACTGCTCTCACTGATCCTAATTTCATTTCAAGACTCTCCTCTCCTCGAGCCTCCCACTCACGCCGTAACCACACTGCTGATGCCAGTATTCCCAGGCACAGAGATGTAGTCAAGACTTTGGAACGGTTTCAATGTCGTCAAAGAGGTATTTGGTTATTTAAGGCTTTTAGATGAGGTTGGTTTAGAAAAGCAATCAAACCAGGCTTTTCAACCGGCCTCTTTTAAATCAAGGGCCGGCCATCAAGGTCCGGCCATCCAAAAGCTAAGTGGCTCCAGCGTAACGTCACAGGAGGCCCATTCGCCATATACACACACAGTGCACGCACAAACACACTCACAGTGGCTGCCAGTTTTCCGATGTGAACACAGATTCAACTCTGTGTTATCCACATTTGCTTTTTGTTTGAATTCTCACTTGACTTTTAGTTTTTTTTTTTTTTTAAGCTCTTACGCTGCCTCCTTTTGGGTTTCTCCCAACTTCATTGCTCGGCCAGCGTCTCCCGTGCATTTAAACACAGCCGTATTTCATAGCAAAGCAGGATCACGGAGCATCTTTGGCTGAAAACATCTGCATTCATGTCATTATAAGTATAATATAGTATTTTCTGTGTCAGCGCATCTGATCCTAAATCTTAGTTTTTGACAAGTGAAGGGGGGAGAGTGGTAAATGGAAACAGAGACGGATAGAACCAAAATGACAGAGGATGAAAAAGCCAGCTGCTCCATTTATCATGAGGCCTTATCAGTCCATTATTTTTACAAGTGTATCTCCATGCAGATAGGACAGTGCTCTCAGTGGCAGCATAGAGATTGTTCCATGATTGAAAGGTCACATGTTCAATTCCCATGATAATCAGTGTCTATGCCTTGAGCCAGAATCCAGACTTTTATAATCTCAGAGGCGCCTGCTGGAGAAACCTTTGTCTTTGTAGTCACTTGTTTTAGCTAACACAACTCAAGAGGAGGAACTTGAGAGACATGTTTGATCTTTTTAGCTCTTAAGCTGCACTAGACAACTGTGCGTGTTGGCGGCCCAAATGGTGGCATGATGTAACTTTTGAATACTTTACTTCCCAGAAACCCTGTGGGCTGACCTGCGTAAGTTCCTGAGTGGGAACAGTTGTTTACACGTACAGACTCAGAGCTTTCTTTTGACCTCTCAAGAGCCTGAAGCTTTTGTTTGCTCATGTCTGATTGAGCAGTTTTTTATTACTGCTATTGGCACACAGTAAGTTTCCATGCATCGTTTTCCTTCTTGGAGTCCTGTTAGCTCTTTAACATTCTATAATATATAATAGCATACAATCTCCATTTTTCAATGCTGGGTGACCTTTGTGTCTTGAATCCTAGTGGGAAGTGCCAGGATGCTATTTATATAAAGGTTTGATTCAAAGTGAATGGCAGTGATCATTTCAACAATTTATTTGTCAAATCGTCTCCAAAAATAGCTGAATTGTTGCATTCTTTAAATTCATTTTGATTTTTTTAATGGTCCACAATATATTCTACGTAACATCGAAAGTCATGTTAGGTTCAGATTGAAATAAAAAATAATTGGACACTGTATGAGTATGTGTTGGCCTAGACACTACACATCTTCAAATCTTAATTACATTCAACTATTTTCTATGTGGAGGTGCAAATAAATGAAGAGACAATAATATATAACTTCCTTGGTTGCGAAAGGGGAACAACTGTCCACATTTCTTCAAAGACCAAAGTCCAATCAGTTAAAACAGAAAGTTCTGACACATTCTAGTTCTAGTTACTCAAATTCTTGGATTAAAAGTGTAAAGCTGATTTTGTTGTCCCACAGAGTGTTACATTTTTAATGCTCAAGTGAGCTTTATTCTACAGTATCTGGCTGCACTGCATGAACCAACACCTCCTCTTGGTTGCAATTGATTGGTCTAATCACATGTGATGCTGAACTTTCCTCAACTTTTCTAAAAAGAAACCAGATGCAGAGTTTTGTCTAAAGCTGCCGCTTTTCTGTTGTCTCTCCATTGGAGAAAGTTCCTAAGCTCTTTCAGATGTTTTTCTCTGAATACATCCAATGTATTACAATAGCTTAGTTTGCAGATACGATGCTGTAAAACATTACTGCATTTATAGAAGAGATGTTGGACTAAACTATATCGTTTTTAAAACGGCACAGCAATAGACGTTTGATTGCTGTATTAGGTGTTTTCCCATGGGGGCTACAGTTAAACAAATTCAGTAACAATACAGAGCCTGTTTTATAATTGTAATTCAATTCTGCAGTGCATTTGTAACATGTATTATTCCTGCACACTTAAGAAGGCAAATATGCAAACTGAGATCAACTTCAAATGTTTCAACAGGTTTAATATTAAAATTAAGAACATATTTTTGATACCCGGTCATTCTGAGGGCATAGAGAACCATCTCTGTACCACTAACAAGTCATTATCGTCATCAGTTCATGCAATTTTACTGTAATACACAATTTTGTTATTAATTATTGTCCTTGCATACATGTTGACTCATGCAAAAGGAACATAAAACAGTTTATGTTCCTTGTAGCAGAGCAGAACCCTTTTTAAAAAAGTTCTCTAGCGTTGTGCTCGTATGGTGCATTTAAGGACAACTCTAGAGTCTATGAAATATTCCTAAATTTAACTGGATTATTTCCTTATATTTCTTAGCATTATGAACAACACCTAGCCATAAAAGAATCATCTTATCTCTGTGGAGGGCAGCGATGTTTTTGGTGGAATTTTGGCCTGACTTTGCTACAAATATACCGTGTGCTACATCTGGAACCAGTTCTCAGAATAACAGGTTGTGTAAAACACCCAACAAACACATCTAATAGCCAGAGATTGGCCCATGTATGGCCGTGCAGACAGAGCTTGGACTGATAACTGTCTGGGTGGTTTAAGCAGTATTTAACACATTTTATATCTGTGTTCATTAGCTGGATGGAGATCAAGTAAGGTCTTTGCACCTATCATCATAGGCACAATCATTTAAAAAATATGCATAAATTGGTGTTTTTTGGCCTCGTGAGTCAAATTAGTTCAATGAGTTACATCCACCTTCCATTTTTAGAGGATATCCACAAAACAAAGTCTAGTTTTTACAGACACCTGTAGTATTTTACAAGTATGACTGAGCCCGCCATGTTTACAGAGTTATTTTCCTCTTACATGCTGCAGATTAAGGGTGGGGGAAAAAATCGATACAAAGCAAAGTATTGCGATATTTTTCCGTGGCAATACTGTATCGATACCCAGACGCCAAGTACCGATCTATTATAATATATGTGTTGGTCAGTTTGTCTGCTTTACAATCCCATTTTGCAGCATTAAAATGAAGTGAGATAAAAACAAAAACAAAAAAAAATAGAGATACGTATCTTTTTAGATGAAACAGATGTTGACAAAGGATTGGGAACAATTTGAAGTTGGAAAAAAGGTAATAAATTGCAATATATCGCAGAATATTGCAATATGTTTAAAATCACAATAATATCGTATTGTGATGATGGCTTATGGTGAGGCCTCTGGTGATTCCCACCTACTGCAGATCTTCAAGCGCTGCCTTCATGCCTCCCTTCCACTTATACTTTAGGTGCAATTGAGTCATGTTTTCCAGCAAACATGAAGCTTACAGGTTTGGCACAGTGGCGCTTTTTTCCTCAGTCAGTTAATTGCTGGAAAACATGATGGTGGGTTTGTTATTTTTCTTTAAAGCCATGAAATCTATGAGCTTGACTTTGTGTCTTTCATTGATAGGCAACAGGCATGTTATTGCCAAGCAGAAATAGGCAGCTGGCCCTGAAACAGCCTGGGGTTAGTAGTAGTTTGTAACTGCATTTGTTATCATCGTTATTTTGTGTTTTACGTCGGCTTTTAATGCTACAGCTAAATTCTGTTTTGGCTCTAATAAACGCAGATTATTTATAGTTCCCTGTTTTGTCGCCAGCAGTTGGTTTCAGTTAAACATTCCGTTGCTATAGCGACCATACTGGCAGTGTTCCATGGAAGTCATGACGTCACATTTGAGCTAGCCTCTGTTCCACTAGCCTCTGTAACAAAGTTCTGATTCCAGATGGCTCAAACATTCTCTATTTAAACTTCTAATGTTGATTTAAAGTGCTCATATTATGCTTATTTGCAGGTTCATAATTGTATTTAGGTTATACCAGAATAGGTTTACATGGTTTAATTTTCAAAAAACACCATATTTTTGTTAAACTGCACATTGCTGCAGCTCCTCTTTTCACCCTGTGTGTTGAGCTCTCTGATTTAGCTACAGAGTGAGACATCTCACTGCTGTTCCATCTTTGTTGGGAGTTGCACATGCGCAGTAGCTAGGTAAGGACTACTAGTCAGTCAGAAGCAGAGTATGAGGGCATGCCCTGACAGTACCTAGGTAAGGACTACTAGCCAGTCAGAAGCAGAGTATGAGGGCATGCCCTGACAGTACCTAGGTAAGGACTACTACCCAGTCAGAAGCAGAGTATGAGGGCGTGCCATGCTAGCAGCTAGGCGAGCATTATAACGTGTTACAAAGTGACCACGTTTGTCTCTGAAGTAAAGGCTGGACTACTATAGAGCTGTTTGGAGCATTTTGTGAACAGTGTTTTCTGTTGGAGACGGTAAGTCCCTTTGGGGTGGACTTTGGGCTTTTTCACTTTGTAAACCTATAACATGCACAAAAAAGATATATAACACAATAAAGGAAAGGGAAAAAGCCAAAAAGCATAAAATGAGCACTTTAATAAATGAAAAAAAAAAAAAAAAAAACTAGCTTCTGTAACTCAATGCAATCTGTTATTCAACAGTTCTTTCAGCAGTCTTTCTGAAAAAATGAAGCGTGTTCCTGGGGTTTACTTTTCATATTCTAAGACAAATCAGCATCCACTACAGCACTCTTTATTATAAATGTAAACCTTTGTGATGAAGTTAAACAGTGATTACTTTGTTAACACAAAAAAAACGTGGCGTGGGTACTCACGTCATCGTCACTTGGTTTCGACCATAACCATAAAATTCACCAAAGCTGTCTTCTAAAGTAAAATGTTTCCAATTTTTTAAGGCATAATCTAAAAACTTGTATGGTGTCCGCTTTTCTCTGTCCTGCTGTTAATGACATGTCTGAACTAACCACAACCCCTCTACTCGCTCATGGACTCGTCTCTTCAGTTTAGCCGTGATGTTTAAAAACGTGAAGGTCTGACGCTTATGTGAAATAATGTTTGTTGGTGCTAAAGGCTGCACATTTAAGGAATTAGAATTTAACCCGAACCTAAACTTCAGCTGAAGTTTCCCTCACCCCCTCTCTGTCTTTTATTTCTTTTTTTCATATGTAGGAGGTGCATTTTTTTTCTGCTAAAGAGGATACTCTTTCATTAAAAAAAACTGCAACCAGTGGGTCTTTTGGACAGTGGCGAAGCAGAGGACATTGACATACTTGACCATTAAAAAAGCAATGACAGGCTAATTTTACCAGAACCACAGCCTTTAGACTACTTTAGCTCTTTTGAGGTTATTTTAGAAAGCACACACCCTTTTACAACATGATACCAGATTAAATGTAGATCAGATGTGTGCTGCTAAGTTTGTCCGTAGAAAAACTTTCAGAGGGCAAATCTGACACCACAAAGTGCATCTCCTAACAACTTTAAAGAGGAACTTTAAAGGCTAAACCACACCCTTGTGAAAACAATGAACATTTTTGCTGCTGAAGATTAGGTGTCTCTAAACTCGCTCTGTTTATGTTCGACAGGGATGAGAAATTTCTTCCCCAGACACACTAAATCCTCCATCACAGACCAAATGCGTGCCAGAAGAGACACTTTTTCATATCCATATACATGCAGACACTGGCATAAACCTTCACTTTTATGTTGAGTTAAGTTCAATGCAAATAAAACACAAACATACTTCTATGTACAGCACACATACTCTAACATTTGATGACACACACAATCATAGTCACAAACATGTTATTTACGCACATACTTGTGCACACACATGCATAATGCACACACAGACTAACAGATATTCAGGGTACAAGTACTGCCACAAACCACACACACACACACACACATATATATATAGACATGTATGTCACATGTACACACAGTCTCAGGGCCCCTAAATTGACTTTGAGAACATAAAGCCTCTTCTAATGAGTTTCTGTACTGTGGTCATGGTCCTTTCTGTAGGAAAGAGTCTGGAGAGGATCCAGCATTCCCAATAGGAGTCCCATCATAAGAGGAGGAGCACATACACACACACACACACACACACACACACACACACACACACACAAAGAAACATAAGGAGAAAAGTCAGTTCTTCATTCTTCAAAAAGAGAGGTCCTAAAAGTGAACAGCCTCATTCAAGCAGCCAAAGTCTAACACAGGCCATTAACATGTCAAGACTAATTGGACCAGACCTCATTCTCTCTCTCTCTCTCTCTCTCTCTCTCTCTCTCTCTCTCTCTCTCTCTCTCTCTCTCTCTCTCTCTCTCTCTCTCATTTTTTTATGTTGCAGAAAGCGTTCACTCAGTACAGAAAAAATGCAATAATTAAAGCAAGTGGTGTCACCATGGTTGTGTGGTTGCTTAACCATTAATTGATGCATTATACTTTTAGGACAGCTGTTAAAGAACAGCATTTTCTTTGTTCTTTGGTGTCATCTTCAGCATGAAACGTGGCCAACATTACTGACAGTAAAGAACAACAACAACCCACCAAATCCTAATAAATCTTTCAAATACTATTTTATGAGGATGTGGGACGTTCATATTTTGTTTGTTTGTTCCACTGTTCAAGACTTTTCAGTTTCCTTAGTTCAGCTGATAGCTGCTTAACTAATTCACATTTAGTTGTTGGTGGCTTGTTCGATAGCTGGATTGGAACTTAAGTTATAATTTAGTTTCTATTTCCACAACAAAATATATACATAATACTTGAGAAAAACATGCTGTTAGTTTTTAGCAATTGTATCGGCGTCTCTGTGGATGGCTTATGGATTTTCATAAATATTTACTTTAGCTTGATTTCTCTTGCTTCCCGTTATAATAATAAAAACTATTCTAATGCAACACCTTATCATACCCAGCTGATACCCTTGCGTTGAAAAGAATAAGTTGTAAACATGCAGAGCTACACACATTCAGATTTAGGCCAAAAAAGTTCATGAGATGCAATAAAGTGGAACACTGCAGTGCGTAAATAACTCCAACACAAATAAAAGCAGCGAGCCACAGTGATGCAGCTCTCCATAAACAGCTAAAGTGATTTTTTTAATCTGCAGGAGACGGGGGGTTAAAGCTTCAGGGATTTCAAGAGCACAATAGCAGGCGCCTAAATTAGTGTTATTTTTTACGAGCAGACTAATTAAGCAATAACAGATTCCAAAGAATGGGTAGGCTGAGCTCAAGTGTGTTACACACACACACACACACACACACACACACACACACACACACAAAACGACAGCTGGCGACATTAAAGAACGGCTTGTTTATTCTCTGAGTAGGAAAGTAAGTCGGTACATCATTTCGTTTGTAGGTAAACAAGTCAAGGAGGAAGACCTTTCACAGCATAGAGAACCTTAATAACTTTAGATGTAGTTTTTGCAGTGTTGGTTCAGGTATTAAAGACCGTCAAGTCAATCAATTAAGCAGGTTCCTGTGTTTTCATTTTTGGTGTCAGATCTTCATTTATTAATAGTAAGTTATATTTTTAAACCAACCAGTGAAACAAAAGAAATTTAAAAGTCTTGATAAGATCCAGTGGATAGTAGGCATTTCTTGCATTTATTAACCTAAAAGCAGGTAGTAAGAGAGACTTAGAACAGTGGTATTAGTGGTGAGAGTCAGTTGATCCATTCATTGAAATCCCCCCGAACGTCACTCCAGGAAACACACAGACACCCCAACAAAGGCAGAAAACAAGTGCTTCTATTGTACACAAAACACACACACACACACACACACACACACACACACACACACACACACACACACACACACACCTATTAAGGCATTCAGCCTCTCACAGCAAGAGCCTCACTTTGATGTCTGCCACATCAGACAGGGTCCACGCTTAGAAATTAAACAAAACCCCCGCCACCACCGCTGTCACTTCATTTGGACATTCCTGAAGCTGAGTTACAGCTGGCTGAACTTAACACACACAACCTCCACCAGACTTGACTTAACATGACTCCTGAATGAAGAGACATTGTTGTTTACCCCTCCATGAAAGGACCAAATAAACAACAAAAATTACACTCCACACCATCTGCCAAGTTGAATTTTTAGTTTACACATTTCAGCCAGTTTTAATAAACTAAAATTCAACCGCTCTTTTTAGAAAATATATTTATATTACATCGAGTGTAATTCTGTGTTTTAATAGTGATGTTTACTGTGTGTAGCCACAGCTGCAGAACCGGGTGATGACTAGGCATTAACTCTTGACAGCAGTTATGTATAAGTGGGTTGCATGCAGCGGTGTGGTCTGTGTGATAATCGTGCCATTCCCATTGAAACAAAACAAAATAGCTTTAGTCAGTTTTCTTCAGATGGAGCCATGTTGCAGAAAATAACTTAAAACATAAATGCATCACTGTCGCATTAATTGTAATATGTGTTTATATTAGCTGAAAAACAGAGAGATCATATTCGTGAGTGTCAGATTGTATGTGACGCTAGTGGTTTACTAAATTTAAGACTACATCTCCCTTTTATTAAACCTGTCTTTGCCCTCCCCCTTCTCTTTGTCTTTACTGAAGAAGATAAACTTGGGTTTCAATGAATTTCAAATGACTAAAGCTATAATTCATTATATTAATTCATAATTTGTATATTTTTAACAAGCTAGCAAATCCACAGTCTAACAAAGTTGTTATGGCTAACATGTTAGCAAATGATTGCCTATTTTCCAACATTCATTTGGAAATGTGTAATTGTCCACTTAATGAATGTAACTGTACGTACACACCGTCGACAACTTGAGCTGCAAAAGAAGCTCTGGCTGCCCTGTCAAGGACGCTTGTCAAAAAGTACTGGGAAGCTTTTGGCGCTTTGGCCTCTCTGACGTGGCAGCATTCTATGTTCGATCATGTTCAACACACGATTGAAGAAAAAGCGCAAGCAGCCACTACACGGCCAATACATTGACGCTAGAAACCTTTTATAAATTACATATATAATGACAGAATTTGTATTGTTTGTTGGTCGCAGCAGTGTCTGTTAGCAGTTAGTTTGCTTGTTAGCCACTGAACCGCAGCAGAATGCAGGCAGAGCAAGCAGCCGCCAGACTCTACTCTGTTGATCCGTGCAGGACTTCACTGTCAGCGGACTGTTTAGAGACGGTGTGACCGGCAGGTAACATTAACTTGTCCCTATACGCAAACAAAGTCATATCATAAATTATAGGGAACCCAGCAACAGTGATGATGAGCTTTTCCTCCATTTTCTCAGAACTAATGTTTTGGTAGGAACGGAAGTTTACATTGTATGTTTCTCTGGGATTAGCCAGTGCGAAGGACATCTATATTCCGATTGGTTGCTGGTCGTTTGCCACTGAATGCCATAACTCATTACCATAAAGTTGACCAAACTTCAACTTTGTGCTTGACGCTCTGGTCGCTCAAAACGCGACACCGACTGATTTGCCGCTTCTTGCAGCTGAGAGAAGCCGGCTTCCATTGAAAATGAATGACTTCCTGTAACTTTGAAGCTCAAGTCAGCGGCGGTGTGTACGTACAGTAAGCCATTCTCCTTTCGGCTTTGTTGGGTCTTAACCAATTTCTGATCCATCCATCTGGCTATACAGCCTCTAAATGTTCAATGTTATCCATCAGTTGGGGCTAACTAGCTTTCATTTTGGTGCTGGGCAGCTAGCATACAGTGATTAGCACTTTTTTGTACTGAAAACAGTGATATGAACAACAATACTGAAATGTATTGTATATTTTTGGACCATAAGAGCTGAAGAAAGGAGGCTGAAAAGCCCTGCAATGTTTGGACAAGAATTTGCTGTGGGTTCATCACTGCGATTGACTCCTTTGACATTACCATACATACATATGACCATACACGTGCATAGTGTAGTGGTAAAATGAATGATAATTAATGTAGCTTTTAACTTTTACATTCAATATTTTTGTATCAGCTGTAACATGACAGAGCAAATTTCTGGTTGTCACATTGGTCACAAAAAGTAGTTATGCTAAGAAAGGATGAGTCCAACACTTTATCTGAAACCCTTCCTTTAAAAGTCCCCAAAGGATAAGTTGTAAACATGCAGAGCTTTACAAATTTTCGATATGCTTCACGCCAAATCATGAGAGTATGACCATTTCCCATTTAATAAATGTATTTGGTCTACCTCGGGTTCCCAGTCCAGACATACAATAAAAACAAACAATCACCACTAAACACAGATCGACTGCTGGAGCAAGGTGGTGTGTGTGTTGTTGTTTCTGTTGTGGGTTATAGTTTATGTATTGTAGTGTCCAGTTTGGGGTGTGATTGTTTTATTGTGGTGATCGACTGCGGTTGATTGCAAGCTTTCCTCCAAGCTGTTTCAGATTCAACACAGACAGTTCCCCTCAGCTCATTGCTTTAGTTTTTATGGCTTTAATAGTTTGGTTCACTCCCACTGCTCACATCTGCGTCCTTTATCAGCAAAAACACTCTGATACAACACTGCTCTGCACCAAGAAAAATATTTCCATTAATACTGTGTTTAATATTGATTTTAGTCAAATAACCCAGTCCTAGTTAGTCACATTCTTCCACATTCTTATTCCTTTTGCTGTATCACATTCTTATTTAACGGAATTGAATATTTATCTCACACACAGTTAGGATAAATTACCACAACCTGGTTGTGGTAATTACCAAGCTTAAACCGGTTGGTGTTAATTGAGCTTAACTCCGGATATGAATCTATTTTGCAGTCGTCCTTTTAAAATGACCTAACGGCTGCCTTATGATGTTATCTCAAGGAAAGCAGGTTGTTGGTGGTCGGATTTTAAGATCCTGTAATTTCATTCTGATTCACTGCTGGAAGACTTTCAGGTCTGCAGTTCACAAAGACTCTTTCTTCTTTATTTCCTTCCCTCCTTCCTGCCGCTGGCATCCCCTCAAAGTGAAGTGGGATGTTGGTTAGATTATGTCTGGTTAAAGGTGACTAGTATTGCTGTGTGTCTCTCACTTACACACAAACATAATGAAAACAGTGTTGTGACAGATGTGGTGTCCATATCTGACTTTATTATGATGGTGATGATGATGATAATCATTATTATTATTATTATTATTATTATAAGAAGAATATAAAAAAAATGGTTGCATAAAATGTGAGAGAGCTGGTCTGTGTCCATTACAAATAGATATTGCGTCTAAGGAGCAGTGGTTGCAGACACATATGGTAAATTGGCTATTTTTAACTGAGAACCAGCTGTTTTAATATTTCTCCAGGTTGCTATTTTTCTCATCCTCCTCCAGATCACTTTCACCTCTGTCTGGTCAATTATAAAACCTGCACTGAATTGGATTTGTATTTTAGAGTAACATTACATTGTCTGCAAATGTTCAAGTCGTTTCAGCTATTTTACAGAGACAAGTAAAGTTGTTCAAGCCCAGGAATTACATTCATAGTGGACGAATATGCAATCCACATTGCCCTGTGCCAACATTCGATGCCAATGCAGGAAGCAATTTATTTAGAAAGGTAGTGGTGTACGTAACACATCCAACTTCTTTTTTCCCCATTTCCCAAAACAACCTATATCCCACATCAGTGAAAAACAATCAGATCTAGCGTCATGTTTGCAAAGGCTTGATTCCAACAAGATGTTAAAGTCAAAACCAGCTTCATTTCAGTAGCTTATCCTTTAATACGAATGTGTGTGTGGAGGTCAACTTCAGAGGAGGAGGGGATTGGTAGAGGCTAAAGTTGTGTCACAAATCTATCAGCCATGTCTGACTCCTTCATGGAGGTCAAGTGATAAAAGACCTGTGAGCACATAATGGGTTTTGCCCGAGTATGCTTCTTCATTGAGGTGTTTTCATTGGTTATACCATAAATTGTTCAGCGTAGGGGTTAATTTATAGTTAAGCATACTAGATGAGGAACAAATCGACATATATAATTAAAGTAATCATGTTTACCTTCTCTCATTCATTTTGTGAGCCACAGTTGTGGTGAGGTCAAGATTTGCACTGAAAAAAGGCTATCCTAGATTACGAAATACAAAAGATTAGCCTCTTTTCAAACACTCCCATCTTCTCTTCAATGTTAGCAAACACTACCACACACGAAAAAGCTTAAACTGCCTAGTCAAAGTTAGTGTGGTCTCTAAATAGCATTTCATGAGGTCCTCATCAGTGGTATTGTATACAATCTGATCTGCAACAGTGAGAATTATAATTTAGTAGTAAAGTCGAACTCAAACATCCATTTAGTGTAACAAACACAACAGGAAAACTGTTTTTTTAAAAGATCTATTTTGTAGAACTTGATGCATTCAATAAACATACCATATAAGTAAAACTCAAGTGTGATTCTGTATATTAATGCGCAATTCAACAATGCAGTTTGATATGATGCTTTGTCTTTTGAAAGATTTGTTCTTTGCTAAAGTACAGTGAACTCAAAGAAATAACATTTTGTATTGTTTGATACTTGACCATGCTGCTTGTGCTGGGTTTGCATTCACAATCTGCTTGAGAAATGTCGAAACATGACAATATGTCTATTTTTATTGGTGGTTGTTGCTGATTGTTGTAACCTAGAAATAAAAATGGACTTTGTATACCAACACTATCTGTAAGCGTAAACAAAGTTTTATGCAAATAAAAGTAGTTATTATATATAGTAGTCTATTCTATACCTCTTAATTGCAACGCTTATTTTTTGTAATTTATCGTCTCTGTGAAAACGCTTTGTGAAAAATAATTTTTCAAGAATAAAGTCATAATATTTTTAGAAAGTAATAATATTTCAAGAAGACAGTTGTAATGTTTTTAGAATTAAGTTATAATATTCCACGGACATGTCCATGCATGTGCAGTCCCGGACCCTCACAGACATGAGTAGATGATTCAATTTAAGTCACACAAAACCTTGCAGCTATTTGAACTTTACACCTCCATCCATCTGGAGGGTTACTTCTTGTAGTTTGGGATTTATTTGGAATCATTGCTGATGTAGGTCTATAACGGCAACTAACATATTATAGTATATATTTGGCTAAACAACGAATAAACCTGATTTAGTTAGTGTAATGACAGGGTCCTTTGAAGCTAAATGAAGCTGCTTTCTTTTCTTGGTAACACACACACACACACACATATGCACACAAGCCTACTTCCTGTTAAGTAACTTTATTAAAAAGCCTGTGAGAGCTAAACAGGGAGATTAGTAACCATGGGTGCTGGGCCTAAAGGCAGAGCACTGCATGACATTTGACTTGTACAACATTTTCAACACAACACAGGGATCATGAAAGACCTATCATTTAGGGGAACAGACAAGGAAAAGATCCAAACAACAATCCATACAACATCTCCTAACCCTTTTTAAATAGAGAAGAAGTAAGAATGTGTGTAAATTTAAACATGTACAGACTCTACCACATTCATACTGATGATGACCTAATGACGTAATTAAACTATTGTAGATTAGAAGAAACCTTAATGAACCGAACAGGAGATTGAGTCACAGTGTAACAACAGAAAATCAAACATCAAAGAAACACAGGATGAATGTCAAGCATGTGGAGTTTATGAAACATACTGTAACATGAAAGTAAATTCCGACACAAGAAAATGTAAACTTCAAGACATACCTTTATAACAAAAGTATAGTAATGCGTAAGCTTGTAAAGTAAGTATACGTATATTTATGTAGTAAAAAAGTAACACATGGTTATATAAAAATAGTTTCTTGTTGTTTTCAATGACGTTAGCTTTACCACACTTTATTTTCCCTATATATATATATATATATATATATATATATATATATATAAATTATTGTCAATAGACCAAAAAACATGGAAATTGCAAATGTATGAATATGCATTGTGAGGTACAAAAGCGATGATTTGTATTTATTAGTTTTTATTTTAGGCAGCTTCAAAGTGAACATAGATTTATTGTATGGTGTGTGTAGTTTGACATAAAAAACATTTGGGATGTCTGTGAGAGTCTTTCATGGGATACAACTCTTTAAACTGCTGCCTTAATAGGTACAAAACACAGACACACACACACACACACACACACACACAGACAGGCTGCAGATAAAGTGATAAATTAAGGCACCATGTTGTCTTTGGCCTTGCCCACAGAGGAATGCAGCTTTGATAGACCTCCCTCTGTCTTCTCTCTCTGCCCTTACCATGACACTGTCCAGCCAGCTTGTCTGTCTCGCTGGGAGACTGTGATGTGTGCATGACTTTGCGGGGACCATGTCCTGGAATGATGTTGTGGGGACTCACCTGCATTCTGGTTACCAAAATGTGCCACAACCATAATTATTTAGTTTGTGGTTTTAGGTTAAAATTAGGTTAAGTGTATGTTAAGTGTACTGTAAAGAAGCTAGGAAATGAATGTAGTCTATGGAAAGTCCTCACAAGTATAGCAAGAAGTAGTATGTATGTGTGTCTATGTGTGTGTGAGAGAGAGAGAGAGAGAATCAGACAGAAATACAGAAATACAGATAGTCATTGTGCAAGAAATACACACCCATCTAGATCCCACCTTTCTAAGGTTGAATGGACTGCACATTAAAACACACACAAGGAACAGAACAAAGTTTTGTTGTATATACCTTTTTTGAACCGCTGTTTTATTCATATAAAAATCCAGTTGGCGGAATGTACAAAAAAGAAAAGAACAGCATTTCAGAAGCCCTGCATGCCTGTGATAATTGGTCTTATACTTTGTTGAAAGACAGGCCTGCATTTATATGGCACTTTTAATCCAAAGTGCTTTATTGTTTGGCACTCATTCACACTCCTATATGACAGCGAGCTATCATGCAAGGTTTCAGTGTCATGCTCAATATGGACAGGAGCAATTGAATCACTGACTATGCGATCAATTGACGACCCACTCTTTCTACTGAGCCACAGCCATCCTAACTCTTTCAGAAAAGCAGTAATTTTATCACATTTATTCTTTGTTGCTCCAACAAAGGCCAGGAACAAGAAAACTGCAAGCTTGCAAACATGGATGTAAACAATGCATGATTTTAAAATGCTCAAAAAATCTTTTTTGCAAATGTTTTCTGATGACGGAAATGCATTCAACATGTTTGTTAGGCCTCAAAGATACACACAATGTGCTTTGTTGAGCAAAAATTAAGGTAACTGTGTTAACATAAAACTCCACTTACCATATCTGCCATTAGAACACTGTATAGCCCATATTGGTCAATTACATTTTAGTCATATACATCAAGTAAGTGACTCTCCTTTTGGCCAGCTTTTGCAGTAACAGTAAAAAGTTTGTTTATTGAAAATGATAACCACATTGAATGCACACCAAACGCCGCAAATACTGTGAATCCAATGCAATTGGATATAGAGACCGAGTGAGGACTGAACCAGTAATGCAGAATCCATTCACATTACACACTGAGGTCCAGCTGTTCTGCTGGTCCTCCATCCCAGCATTTGATACATTAGTGGAAAGTGTCCTCTTCTCCACAGAAGAATTGAAAGACCATGAAGCTGTGAATTTGGGACTAATCTGTTTTAAGTATTGTTGCCATGTCTGTATGTGTGTGTGAAATAAAGAGGAAAGAATAGAAGGCACATGGAAAAGACGAGATGACTTTCCCATCTTACATTTCTGAGCTGAGAGGTTTGAAATGGATTTGTCAGGCATACACATCATCTTTCAGTCAATTTCTCATCATCCTCATCTGAAGTCACACAACACTCAACATAAAGACTCATCTCTCCTATAGTAGCTCAACAGCAGTCTGACATCATGAGGGTTCATGACTGAAAGAGTAGTGCATTTACAGCTCTATGGGTTATATATAACCCTTTTCCCCCCTGTTTTTTCTTTTAAAATAAATGTATGTATGTTTGGTATAGACAGGGGCGTAGCACAAAATTCTGGGCCCTGTAGAAAGGCATTTTCTATGGGCCCCTCCCCGCATCCACAGCTATTCATTCTAGCATATTTTTAGGCCCTCCTCACACGAGGGCCCTAGGTACTCAGTCCCCCCCCCCCCCAGTCCGACGCCCCTGGGTATAGGTCCTAGCCTGACAAGCCAGACCCACATCAAGATGTTGGGTCTGGGAACTTACCATTGGCAGGGCTCAATCCGAGGGGCGGGATAAACGGTTGTCTTTCAAATTCCCTCAGCATGCAATAGGATAGTGCTACAACCAACCAGAGCAACGAAGAAGGTAACGGAGCTAGTTGATAGATTAAACTTTTGCCGTATGCGGTCGGCAAAACTCCGAACACATCTTCCTTTTTTAAGAATGACTTCAGTGCCGTTCTTTGTTCTTTTCTCAAAGAAAAGCTTAACTCCAAGTCTTCCAGAGTCGTGGCCAAAGCAGATTTGAAAGACCGCTGTTCGCCATCAGCAGCAGCCATCCTCTTTGTTTTCAAGTAGCAGGGAATTCACGCTGAACCGTCATAACTCTGTCGTCATTATGTTAAGCCCGCCCATGACTCTATATACAATGTGATTGGCCCGGCTAGAGTTTGGCTTTTCCAGCTTGCAAGCCAACGGAGAGTTTCTAGACCCCATGGCTGCAAATTACATTTGGGTGCGTCTAGATTTCTAGGCTATATTGGTCCAGCAGGTATTCTGAAAAACAATATAAATTTCAATCCCCCGCAGTTGGATTTACAGTAAAGGAATCTTGCCTGCTTCTCTTCACATTTAGATCCAGTAAATGTCATAGACTGTATAAAAGAAGTGGACATAGCCACTGTGACATCACCCATTGCTTTGTTGACTATCGTTTTGAAGCCTCGAGTTTGGTCGCCATCTTGTTTTTTTGGTACCAGAAGTGACCATATTGGGTGGAGCTGGGGAGGGAGTGAGGGTGGATCTGACTGAGAACCCTAAGGATACTGCTGTGGTCGGGACTTGTCAATCACAAAGCAGCCACACCCTAAAACATACCCTGCTTTATCATCTATTTTACTCTAAATAGGACCATAATTTACTAAATGAACATAATGCTGTCTTGAACAAAACTTGAAACGAGCAATTGAAAAAACATTTTATGAAAATGTTTGCTGAGGTAAGCAATTGACTTCTATACAATCTGACTTGACAACCAGTGGAGTCCCCCCCCCCCTGTTGGAAATTAGAAACAATGCATGTTTCAGGCACTGCACTTTTCAGGCCCGAAGGTTGCTGCTTGGTAAATGTCCATTGTGGTCATTTAAATTCTGTTGAAAAGGTAAAACTATTCATATTTGGCAGAAAAGATTACATAATAATTGTTCCATATCTGCTGGATGTGTAACATGTTAAGCTATAGCAACTTTGTAAAGTGATATTATGTCAGTGTTGTGTCTTTTTCCACTGTCCCCAAGTGGCCAAACAAACCTTTATTACTGCTGTTATTGTGAATAGAAAAGCCTTTAAAACCCCATTCAGTTATCCGACAGTGACCTCTGTGGTTGATTGTATGTGCCGAGCATTCCATGTTAACAGAGCTACGTTTAAACAGACATCAATTAGTGGAGAATGATTTCTAATGCTGATTGATTATTCCTTTAGGCAATGTAACCAGAGGAACCAAAGGGAGACACGCGGTGGAAAATCTGTTCAAATATGTTTTGGCAACAAGATATGATTATAAGTGTATATGTCTTCACTCTAATAGCACACAGTTGTCCTGAACCGTGAGAACCCACAGCCCCCAAACAGTCTGTGGTTAAAAAATGTAATTCTGCACCTTAAACTAGTAAAACCACACTGCGGTTCCCCTGACAAATTTCAGAAGATTTGGAACCCATTGGATTACATTAACACTAAGCTCTGTGCCACCGCTCCATCTGTAACTTTTAAATTATCCTTACAAGATTATCTGAAAGAAATGTGGTATCCACATTTATTTTGTCACTGTTGGGAAAACCATGTGTTTCCCAAGTGTCATAAACTAAGTTAAAAAAGACTAGATTTCTTGCTGATCACGATGGATGTTTGAGTTCAAGTAGGGTTTCAGAAACTATCTCTTCTCCTCCTCATTCTCCTTTTCGTTTTCTTCCTTCTTCAGATTAGACGATTATAGAGTCAACAATTAAAACAATTAATAAAGCAATGAAAACAAGTTATCTAGAATAAGATTGGCCCACTATATGGTCTTGGTCTTTGTTTCTTCTTTCTTTTCAGAGAGCACTACTGCTGAGAAACTCCACCAGGTTCTGCATGAGCATAAATGTGTGTTCTTCTGAAAAAAACACCAATGTTGACAGACCATCATTTAGCAATTAAGCGCCCTGTGTAGTGGAGAGATTTTGGATTATTTAGTTTTTTCAGGTCATTAGAAATAAACCTAACACACATAATGACGGGGAATTGAGATGGTTTGTTTGCAGCAGTGTGGCTTTGCATCACTTTTTGTGCTCTGAGGTCATGCAGACGTTTCTTGGCCTTGATGCCACACACACAGAAACACACTTTCATCACTCTCTTCGATACTTGAAAACAGAAAACGTGCAGAGACTTTGTGATATCCGGCTGTTAGGGGCATCAACGTGTCGAATTTGTAAAGGGAATTATCTGCTTCCTTTCATTTCCCAAGTCATACATTTTTTTCTCTATCTGAGGTATTTTGCACACATTGGTCCCTGCTGCCCTGCAGAGAGGATGTCGTCATGGCATAATGCTGAGTATCTGGTTTCAAAATAACTCCCGGGCTATCGAGCCGTTACCATGCAACATGCTCTCAACATAACATGAAACCAAGGAGCTTTTTCTCATTAGGCACTGTGGAGAACAGCGAAAAAGGGAAAAGAAGTGGCCTTTATGCCACAGCCAAAAACAGGACAAGAAAAGTTCATCAGTAATATGTTAACTGTCAGCAATGTGATGCAACAGCTAAATAAACACATGGGTAATTCAGATCATGTTGTCTCTCTTTTTATTTCTTTATAATTCAAGCATCAAAAGTAAAAATATCCTCATGATTTATACTGTATATTATCAAATATAACATTATTAGTCTTTTTTTTTTTTTTTTTTACTTTTGTAGCTGGGTGGAGCTAGTTTAACTTTATCATTTTAACTAGTTTGTATACAGTTTAGTACTTCAGTCGGGTGGTTCTCAACCTTGGGGTCGGGCTTCCTCCAAAGGGTCACAACATAAATCTGCAGGGTCGTGAGATGATTAATGGGGTATGAAGACAGAAAAAACAAGGTTCTTCTACACAAATTTGTATTTACTAAATTTATTTTTATAGCTGGGGTGCAGGACTTTAACATATAAATGAACACCCGTTAAGCCCTTGCCAAACAAGTTCACACAATGCTGATTAACCCTATCGCCAGGGAAAGCTATCTGTATTTCACAGTATACCTGAGTTGTTCCCGTGCTATTGCACTAGAGATGATGCATTTTACGTCAACCAGCCAGAGCTAAAGGGGGCAGGAAGGGGGGAGAGACCATAGCGACGAAGCAAAAGCTAGGAGTTTGGCAGAAGCTATGACGGAAAATCCTAAGAAGCGTCAAAGAAAGGTTTCTGGAGTGGATGCTCCAGATACAAAAGAAACTCGGCAAGAGGAAGGATTAAAGTAGGGGGTGTGGGGGGGGTGCATACGTCATCAGCATGCAACACTGTTTGTGTAATCACTCTCACTGCCAAAGGGGGGAGACAAGTGCTGCACTCCAGCTTTAATCCTTCATTTTAATGATAGTAAACTATATTTAATCTTTAACTTTGCGTTGTGTTTAACAAGCTTTTCATGTGTAAAAATTTGAAACTAGAAAGTATAGTTGTCAGATAACTGTAGTAAAAAGTACAATATTTCCCTATGGAAAATTGTACAGTTCTTGAGTGAATTGCACTTACAGTAGATACTTTGCATCAACGGAAATCTTTACCTAATATCATTGTTTTAAAGCATTCTGAGCTAAGGCTCTCTCTCCTGCAAGTATTGGACGAACTGCAACATGCAGAGGCCAATTTCAACATCAGTCAAAATGGAGACGGAATTTCCACAATATGTCGTCGGTAAAACACAGAGAACCTCACAGCAAGCCAGCTCTGGAAACTGGTTTTGAAGTCGTACAAATATTTTGGTCATAATTTAACAAAACAATACATTAAGCAAGAATAGACGAAAAATTAGTGCAGGCGACTGATCAACATCTGCTCTGCATTAAAGTGCTGGCTGGGTCCAAGCTGACAGTAGTGATTGATTGTAAATGATACTCGATTTGGGGACTGAGGGATCAGTGAATCAACACCCAGAACAAATCTCTCTCTCTCTCTCTCTTTTCTTTCTCCTTTCCTCTCCAGTCTCTCATTCCCAGGTGTCTTCACAGCGGCAGGCCGTGCTGATGGAGAACGTGACCCGGATGTCGGAGCGCTCTCGGCTGCTCCAGCAGACCCTAGGCGAGGCGTCCACTCAGGGTGACCTGCTGGAGAACATCTGGAAACTGGAGAATCTCTTCCAGAACCACAGCGACTGGCTGCAGAGGCTGGAGATCCTCATCAAGGCATGACACAAGACACACACACAAAAAATGCAAGAGCTTTTACAGAGCAGGGGAACTGTTACAGGACATGGATAGAGTTTAATGATGATGTAAGAGATAAGATGAGAGATAAGATAGATTTTATAGTGCCAAAGGACATTTTTCTTGGACAAACAAACTATATCTGCTGTTTAAAAAAAAAGCAATACAACATAGTGCATGCATACATACATACACATACATAAAGTACACAGACACAGACTGTTGCATCACTTTGCATTGACATGCTCATGTTGCATGCAGAGACGGCCACTAGCCAACAAAATTGCACAATGCCCGTTGTGTCCTCATAATATGTGCAGTAAGGGTAAGCCATCTTATCAATATAAAATCAGAAAAGTAAAAATGTTTTACGTGTGTGATAGATGGAGTTTCAGGTACTGAATTCACTCTACTTTCTAGAAATGTGCTTTTCATTAATACTCAACAACCAATGCTGTTTTACTGTGATTTCAAAGTTATATTTATGAGTTATTAATAACAGGATGAATGATTGTTCTAAGTTCTTTCACCCTCAGAGCCTGGAGGTGGAGCTGAGGACCATCCAGGCTAACTCCCTTCAGTCAGAGGGCTACCTGGTGCAGCTGGACGACAGGTTGTCCTCCCTAAGCAGCTCCACCGGCAGGAACCTGACGGGCCTGACTGCGGAGGTGTCCCGGGCCTCCACCTGGCTCCACGACCAGGACCTCCTGTTCAGGTACACATTTATATTACAGTTAGTCTAAACTGACGACGATCCACTTCCGGGATTGTTCAGGTGCCGCCGGAAATTCCCTCCCGGGTGTCCCTCTTTTTAGGCCGGATGTCCGTCACCTTCCTCTTTCTTTGTGTTGGCTTTCTAAACTCCGGTGGATTTATGAGTGACTATGGTTATCTGCTCCTCAGATCTCTGCAGGGTAAATCCAGACAGCTAGCTAGACTATCTGTCCAATATGAGTTTTCTGTTGCACAATTTAAACAACTTTTAAATGTACACGTTCCACTCAAACAAGTTCCTTTCCGAGGCTATCTTGCAGAGGCACCGTCATTGTGTCCGGGGCTTAGCGCCACCCGTGACGATTGTGATTGGTTTAAAGAAATGCCAATAAACCAGAGCACGTTTTTCTCCCATCCCAGAATGATGTGTGGACTAGCCAGACCCTCCTCCGCAGCGCTGTGGAGGAAGGTCTGGCAATGCAAAACTATATTACAGTGAAATCCTTGTTTCCAAAGCATGTAAGTTTAATTGCATCACAACGAAGACTCTGTATAGTATAATGAGTGAATTTGAAGAATAAAGTTCTGTTTGTTCAGGGAAACCTCAGGACAGGTGAGCAGGCTGAGAGAGAAACTGGATGATGTCAGTTGGACGGTGGGAGCTGTCAATCACACCTTCAGCAATGACATCAGTATTCACCACTTGAAGATACAAGACTTGCAGGTTCATCACAGCTTACACAAACATGTCCTACTAATCAAATCTACTACTGAAAAAAATGTTTTAAAGACACATGTTGAAAGTTAACATTTATACAGTACAGTACGTACACAACACATATTACAAGCTAAAATCTTACTGCAGCACACGGATGAACTACTGCGGCTGTTAACACTCCCTCTGCCTGCACTCCTGTTGCTCAGATCCAGATCAGCAACATAACAGAGGACACCAGCAGTTTATGGGTGACCCACGTCCACACAGAGGCCCAGCTGAGGAACGAGATGGAGATCCTCAACACAATTACAGAGGACCTTCGCCTGAAGGACTGGGAGCACTCCCTGGCCCTGAAGAACCTCACCATATTCGAAGGTCAGCTAAGAAATATGTTCAGATTGCTTCTCTGAGTGCAAAATAGACCTTTTTTATTTAACCAGGACTTCCCATAAGGGAGAATTGAATGCTTCATTCTGGCATTTATTCATTCAAGTCCAAGTGCCCCTTTCGTTGGCCGAAATGCTCCCCTTAATTGCCCTTTGGTTAGCTTCAGTGCTCCGTTCCAGTAAGCATTGGTTTGGTTATTTGCAGGTCAAAAGGTGTTAAGTTGTGATGGTGATGTCGGAGTGGATATGACACATGCCTTTGGTGTGGGAGACCTGGGTTCGATTCCCACTGCGATACATCAACCAATGTGTCCCTGAGCAAGACACTTAACCCCTAGCTGCTCCAGAGGCGTGCGATCTCTGACATAAATAGCAATTGTAAGTCGCTTTGGATAAAAGCGTCAGCTAAATGACATGTAATGTAATGTAAAAGTTGTCTAAGTTAGAACTGGGCAAAATTGAGTTGAAAAAAGTCAGTTCTTTTCAAACATCAAGTTTACATAAAAACATTTTTTCTGCATTTAAATGATTGTATTTAAATGTGAATCAAGTCCTAAATACACTTTAAAAATAGCCAAGCAATGGTTAAAGGTGATCTAGACTTTTTAGCCCAGTTCTGATCTAGACACCCAGCCGTTTTGTCATCTGGAATTTACCAAAACCTAATGCTGCTGAATTGTGCCGAGCTGTGTCGTGCCGTGAACACAAGGGTGTAACTTTGGGTTCAACATTGGGGGGGTTGAAATTTCCACTTTTGAGGAAAATTTAAATTTTGAGTGTCAAACACTTCATTTTCTGCATTCTGGTGATTTTTTTCTGCAATTTGTGCCTTTTCTGCATCACTTTATGGTGCAATTGTCTTTATTTATGTAAAGGAAATTATAGGAAATAGGTTTTTGGGGTGGGTTGCACTGACCAGTTTTGATTATTGGGGTGGGGGGGGGGGGGGATTAAACCCCCCATATCCCCTGTAAATTACACCTATTCGTGAACACATGTTTCCACTGACTCCTCACAGCATGTGATAGCCGTGCAGGGCTGTTGTGGTCCTGCTTGGTAGCGGCCAACCTGTGATTGTATTCTCCCTCTAATCAAAGACTTCTCCTGCGCTAAACTGACGCCACACATGTTTTCTTGCTGGTGACTAAAAATGTCTCTGTGTTCAGCTTCTCAGTACTTGTGTAGATTGAGTTTCTGTGATTTAAAGTTAAGTTTGACTCCTACATACCTGTCAGTGCTTTTCATATATCTGTTATCACTGTTTAAGGATTCAACATGCTTCAGCCATGTTGGAGTTGTTTTAAGTTACTAATTTGCTGCTGCTGCTGCTGCTTCACATTAAAAGTTTTCCAAAGCCAAACCAGCACTATATCAGCTGATATAGATATATTCTACAATTTGGTCAGCCCATCAGATATAATATTGTAGAAAAGAACAGTACAAGTAGAGACGACCACAGTGAGCTGTTAGATGAAGAGGTGCAGGCGACAGGCGATTGTGGTTTGAACGATGAACACTTGCACCACGCCAGCATGGCTTGACTGGTTGGGGTTGTTCATGGCTCAGCTCAGTGCAAGTATCTCCAGCCCTATTAAAAAACGGCAATCCCCTATGAGCAAGCACTGGCGACGCCAGCAAGGAAAGACTACGCTTTTAACGGGAAGAAACCTCAAACAGAACCCAGTCCTGGTAGGCGGCCATCTGCCTCGACTGGTTGGGTTCAGAGAGAGAGAGAGAGAGAGAGAGAGAGAGAGAGAGAGAGAGAGAGAGAGAGAGAGAGCATTTAAGTGTGCAATTAACAAGAGTAGGAATATATGAAAACATTTATAGACAGAATAAAGATTTGAGAACTTTAACTCTTAGTATAATGAATGCCTTTGGGTGGGACTTTGTTCTCCAAAAGGTTTATATACAATAGCACGTCTGAGCCAATAGATGTTTGCAGTGTGATTGAATGGAGAGTGGCCGTGGCACGCAAACGTGATTTTACACTGTGGGATTACTACCGCCGGGTATTGAGCAACTCTGAATGTTCTTCCTCCAATCTGTTCAGATGTGATTAGTCCCGACGTGGTACGACTCTCGCTGCCAGGGCACAAAATGATTTCCCTGGCTTGTTAAAATCAGAATAGGTATGCTATGACGTAATGCTGGCAGGGGACGTGGCCCGAGCTGATTGATGGCAACTCAAACCGAACGAGACCCCTGATCGCGTGTCTGCTTCACATGTGGGTGGGATGCCATTTTTCCTGGGCCTGGAAACAATTGTGGGTTAAATTTAGATGCTACTTCCAGAGTGAAAACTCAACTACTCAGCTCTGTCATTAGTTTTAGCTCCGCAGCCCATTTGTTTGTTGTTAGTTTGGAGTCACCTTAGCCAAGAAAAGTTTTACATCTCTATCCATGTTTATCCTCGTGCCTCATTTTTTTTTCTTCTCTGTCCTCTCCTCTCTTTTCTTCATGTTCAGTTAATTTGCCTTTAATTCCTCTGTGACTCACACAGTGATGTTCATGCCACACATGTGACTTGTAATAATAATAAAGACACATGAGAAGCTGTTTTTATATGTTGCCTGGAGTCTTTTACCTCTCCAGGTGCTAAATTATTAGATGTGGTATAATTTACAGTAACAATTGCCCACTAAGGGAAAATTACTGTATATGTATGAGATCAATTAGTGTCTTCAAAGGTCATTGCCAATAGTTTGGGGATTAATGTTTTCGATAGCTAAATTGTCAAAAATGATTTCACAGAATTGGTATTTCCTTCGTAATTTATTTATATTGTTTAAAGGCACGGTGTGAAGTTTCTGACCTCTAGTAGTGCGATACACAGTCCTGCCAAAGGTTTCACACTATTCCACTGATCTACAGGTGGCGGTAATGACATAAGAAACACAGCAATACGCCAACAAAGGCAGTGAAGAAGACTTCCAGTCAGAAAACATTGTTTACATGGATGTAAACAATAGACAAATAACTACTTAACCTACTTTAAAAATTGGATTTGCAAATGTTTTATGAGGAAGGAAATACATTTAACACGTTTCTTAGACCTCAAGGATACCCACAATGCATCTTGATGAATAACAGGGTGGCTGGGGTTCAGGAGGTAGAGCTGGTCGTCCCGTTTGCTACCTTTTAAGGGCACCAAACTCTGCTGAGGAAGATTGCGTAATACAATCGAAAGCTCCAGAACGGCTACTTAATGTCACGATCGAGAATTAACTCAATCTCAAGAAAATCTTTACACGTTTCCATGTCAACTGGGCAAACTCTCTGCTGAGGTAACTCATGCAATATGATTGAAAGCTTTTCTCCTATATGTACAGTATATTGCCATGTCACTCTGGTCTAAGTGTTTAATTGGCATGAAACAAATGCCTTCTACTTGGGTTTCACAACTATATTTCAATTTGACAGCAGTATGTGTCAGTGTGGCTATGTGTGAGACAGAGAAATGTTCTGTTCATATGCATTTCAAACTCAATTTTGTGTGTGGAGATATTTTCTGGCTTTTGTGTATAGGCCCACAGGCTGTTATGTGAGGACACCAACAAGAAATAGGTCCTTTGTTAGTGCCTGTTTGATCTTTTGCTCCTATGGTGAAGACAAGGAACTATACCAATACTGTCTTTGGACTACTCTGCATTTACAAGAGAGGAAATCAAAACAGAAAAGGACAGATAAACAATGAGTGAAACTCGGTATAAAGCTCCATAATGCTGAGGGGAGCTGCATATTCAGGTGATAATTCTCTGTATGTTCATCACTATGAGCCAACCGTTTCACATTTTCATTTGATATACTGCTATTATAAAATATATCAATTATAGCCGCTTTAAACTCTTACCTAAGGATCTTTTTTCTAAACCTGAACTTTGATGGTTGCTTATGTATGTTATGTTTTCAGTGGCATAGAGTTTACTGTTATGGTAACCTACATTTGAAAACAAATCTATGATTTGAGACTACTCGGTTACATAATTACTGGATAGGCCTTGTTTTTGTTCTAGCTAATATTGTTTCCCTAGGTTTTGCCAGAAGATGACACATTTTCATACACAAGTCTCATTGAAATCCAGATCTTATCATAAGGCTATGGTGACATGTACAGGTTTGGATGGATGATCTGTTGTTGCTGAAAGCTGCTGAGCTGCAGGAATTTTGTGCTGAGTTCATCAAATATTACGAGTCGCTTTGAGCAGAGCTGAGGTCTGGAAACATTTACAGCCCTGTGTGTCATCTGATGATCATTAATGTACATTTTGAGTGGCATGTTTGCTTTACTAGTGAAGAGTCCTATTGCTCAGGCTAGCTTACACACACTAGTTCAAAAAAGACGATGTTGTGCACATCCACGTAGTTGCTGGTGCAGGACAAAAAAGTGAATGTTCAAAGAAGGTAAAGTCCGCACAACAGCCTAATGCTCCAGAAAAATACTTTAATAGTGCAAATAAGGCACACAAAGTTTCAGCCAACTATTTGGCGTTCCTCAGGTGTATTTGATTGCTGTGATCCATGACCCTTTATCTGTATTCATCACATCACATGGTCAGAGGTCAAAAATAAACATACATTGAAATACTATTCAGATCATTATCTATCTATTCAGAACTATTACTATTCATAGATGTATACTTATGCTATTCAGGTTGGGCAATTAAGATGACAAAATAATGACCTCACTGTTTCACTTTACAATTAATGCATGTAGTTGTTTCAGACTGACAGACTCCAGCGGGTGTGCCTCTCATGAATACAATTCAAATTCCTACAACAACAATTTAAGATGGCTACACATTTTTCAAAAGGTGACATGAATAATTGTGACATGACTGGCTTACACTCACTCACATTCAACTCACATTTTTTTTTAATTTGTAACAATTTCAATGTATTTTACAAAAAAAGGGGAAAATCTACGGTGGCCGAGACATGTTGAACAAACTTGCATATCCAAAACCCTTCTCAAACAGGCAAGAGCTTTCCTCTTTTACATGTGTAGGCAATAATAGTCCACTGGCACAAATATCCTGTTTCATTGTCAACATCCGTTGATTCTCACTTCCCTTGTTATGTTGTGGCTTTTGCATTTGTGTTTTCCGTTAATGTGCTCATGTTTTTCGAATTTGCAAAGTGTTTCAGATATGCAGTTTGTTCGACATGTCCCGGCCACCGTAAAAAACAGATGTAATAGCGTCATTGTTGTTTGTTGCATTTTCTGGATGGAAATGGCCTCTCTTTATACCTCAAGAAAATTGTCAGCTTTACATCCCATGTACATCTCTTACAATGTCTATAATTGTTAAAACTGGGAGCTTCCTTTTTCTACCAGTTTTTAGTAATTGCTTTTTTTGCAGGCAACCAGGGGAATTTCTAATCCAAGATACAGCATTTTACTGTCCTTAGGAAATCTCATGTCTCTAAGGGTCTCTAAGGGTCAACAGGTACACAAATATCGTCATATATGCGGGCCAATACGGTAACCTGTCTGTGTAACAGTATCTGTAAAGCCAAGGCACTTTATAGAACACCTTTGCAATTACTTTTAAACACAACCTTGTCCTCTTAGATTAGGAATATAGATTGAATATTTTAACCTCCTTCTGACCACAGTTTTGCCCATCTGTTCTTTGTTAAAATGACTGTATCCTCAAATAACATAAACCATGATACTGCCTGCCGTCATTCGTCATAGTGATGAATTTCACCACACTCTTATCTCCCGTTACATTTGACATACATGTTGTCCCATCACGGTGTGTTGTGATCTCTGCTGAGACTGACTGTCTCCAAAAAAGACAAGCTCACTTCCCTGTTGCTTCACCCTGCAGTACATGTGTAACACAGACTGGATATTGGATGGAGGCGCCTGAACTCCACACGCGTGTTGCATTCTTGGACTCGGTGCTGTCAGATGTTTTCAGGCTGATCCTGAAGGGGCTGCTGGCCTTGTTATTGTTGAAACACTGTCAGCTGAACAACCACATAGGACACATAGGAAGCCAGGAGATTAATAATGTGAAGCTCTGCTAAAACAAACTATTAACAAGGACCCAACTTCTTCAGGACCACCAGGGTGAACAGCCTTTACCAAAGCAAAGCAGAGGGTTTGATGTGTCGATAGCTCGGAAGAATTGAAAGTGAAATGTGAACTTTAGGTATTAAATATTGTATTTTGTAAAGTGATGTCAGTAAACTTAGGAGTGAGCCTAAAAGAGGTTCAGAGATCTGTTGTGAGTCCAGCTTTCTCTCACTGCTGCTGAAGAGAAAAGTTGGGGTTTAATGCTTGTATATCTTTTGATTCCTGTGACCATAGATTATTTTGCATGTGATTGTCCGGATACCCCAACATCACAATAAAGAAATAGTGTAGACAAAGAGAAATGAGAAAACTATAGCATCTCAGTTAGTGGGAAGTGGAACCGGACATCGTCATGGACATCACTGTTTATACCCGACCTTATCTGACCTGACCAAATCTCACCCAAACTCTCAACAACTACTGGATGAATTGCGATGAAAATGTGTACAGATGTCTGTGGACCCCAGAAGATGAATCCTTCAGACTTTTGTGAACCCCTTGACTCTTCATCTAACTCCCCCGGCAGGTCAATGTTTTCACTTATCCAGTTAAATATCTATTAGATTAGATGAATTGGACAGAATTTGTTTACGAATATTCATGTTCCCCTTAGGATGAATTGTATAAAGTGGCCTATAGTTAAATCCACTGTTGGCTAAACCCAATAAAAACCCAATAGCCAGAAAAGCTGACTCCTGACCAAAAATGCTAGTAATAAACACAAATACTCACATGATGAAGCTCTTTTCTTCTCAGTCATTTGTTGCGTTTTGACTGGCGCAACTGACTAAAACTGCAACATCTGTTGGTCATGTTATTTTGTTGACTGCTAACCGCTCATGGGTCTATGTGGTCCAGTCAAAAGTGTTCCGAAGCCTAAAATCTGTGGCAGATTAAGTCCGAAACTGTGAACTAAAGGTTAACTCAGGTCAGATCTGTCCTCAGGTCAACTCTGCTCAAAGGCCTTCAATAGGAAGATGTTCTCTACAGAAACAACACTTTGTAAATCTGCTGATTATTTTCATGATCATTAATAATTTGGCCTTATGTCAGAAAATAATGAAAAGGGACCATCACAAGTTCTAAAAGCCCAAGGTGATTTGATCATGTTTCATCCAACCAACGCCACAAAACATAAAGAATCTGGATGTAGGGAATGTTTGGCATTTTTTTAAATTGTTTGTTTTTTGGGGGATTTTTGTAGCTCCTATTCCATGGGACATAGTAGACGAACAGGCTCCCTTCTTAATGTGACCTTTTCACAGTCCTGCGCTCGCCAGTTAAGTGTGTCCAGTTGTGAAGCTGCTCGAGGCGGCAGGAGGTAGATCTGTATCTCAAAATCGGTTAGCAGCTTCTCGGCATCAGAAACTTGCAAATTAGGAACATTAGAGGCTCTAAAGGTTGAGAACTGCTGGACATGTGCTCGACAATAATTTCTAAGCATTCCCACAAGCTGTGTTGTGGTCCACCTTGCTAAACATGTGGTTCCCATTGTGGCCAGGCCTCTCTCTCTCTCTCTCTCTCTCTCTCTCTCTCTCTCTCTCTCTCTCTCTCTCTCTCACTTTCTCTGTATGCATTTATCTCTCTCGCCCTCTTCACTCACTATTTGGCGATTATTCACTCACTCTCTCCAAGTACAACAATTTTTTTGGATTGAATCCTTAGACCAGTTGTAAGACCAAGTTTGGCCCACACTTTTGCAGCCCTGTGTGTGTGTGTGTGTGTGTGTGTGTGTGTGTGTGTGTGGGGGGGGGGGGGTTAACTATAATAAATGATGAATATGACTAGGGCTTCCTAACATTGATAAAATCATTATGTGCAGGAATTAAAGTCTCACTTGTTGCTCTCTGAAACAAGTTTGGGTCCCGTGTGTTAACTTTTAAAGTGATAATGTTCACGATTCCTGCCTGTCTTGATTATGGCAACACCTTTGATGATACATGGTCAAACATGCTGTAATGATAAAGACACTCAGTGTGGATGGATAGTTCTGCCTTTTTTAAATTCCTAACAAACCTCTGTTAAAGCTTCCATTTATCTCCAGGAGAAGTACAGAGTTATTACTTAAAAATAAATGGATTTAAAACATATATATATATATATATATATATATATATATATATATATGCAGACATTTTTACTAACATTTTAATTCATTGACTTGAATTACCTGCTGCAACTAGAAGGGCACTTGGAAAGCACCTACCTCTGCCAAGGCATGCCGTATCTCACAAATTGAATACAGTGTGAGTTTTCCCAGTCGGGACTCAGGAAGTAATTTTTCAAATTAATTAGACACCACATGAATGCAGCACAAGCACCCTTTCTCACAATGTTGCAGTACTAAACGAAAATAAGAAAGAAAAAAAAAAGCATGTATCTTCCCCGTGATTCGTACCTGCTCCAAAATTAAATGGGTTCTTCCTTGGCCCATGGTAAACCCTTCATGAAAGTCGAGCCAGTAGTTTTTCCGCAACCCTGCTAACAGACAAACAAACCCACAACCAAACTGAACCAAAAACATAACTTTCATGGCGGAGGTAAATGGTAAAGCTGGATTCATGTGTTTGCATCAAGTGTCTTTTCTTCTATTATTGAGAAGTAGAAGCTTACAGAGCTTTTCTCCAACTCACTTGATGTTGTTTTTTATTATCTACAATCTCCCCCAGCATCTGAGACCAACAGTTTGCCATTTCATCACCACTTTAGTACATTTGATCGTCCCATATAAATTCAGGATAGTGTAGGGAGTTCAGGACTTGAAAACTATCTACTATCAATGACACATTTTGCATTAGTATTTGCCTTGTTTGCACAGTATCACTAATGCATTATGTCATCAATTGTGACCATAATTGTGTTTCTTCCTGCAGGTCCTCCTGGGCCAAAGGGAGAGAAGGGTGATACCGGACCACTTGGGCCCCACGGGGCTCCTGGGTTGACAGGCTCGAGAGGTGGGTACAACCAGACTACCATTCATCAGTAATTTAATTGTATAAAAATGGCCAAATAGTTCGAGATTTTGGTAAAAATACTCTTACGCGCTTTCAAGCAGAGAAAAGATCAATACCAATCCCATGTCTGTGGCCTGAATGGTGAATACCACATTACCATAGTGTCCCTTGTGGTCACCTGCCTACCTTTCTCTCCATTCGTTTCCCATCTCCATACTCTGATCAATTTAAATGACATTGTTTCAAACTTCTGTGCCAACCACTGCAAACAAATCCTCCTCCTGTGGGAAATGCTGTGATAGTACGGCTTTGGAAGTCTCTTACTTTAATCTTTGTAATACATGTAAGAAGCATAAGATCAGGAATTTCTGTGTTAAAACTATTTCTGATTTAATGAATGCGGCGCCTGAGATGCACAAGCACAGTGTCAAGTGTCTTATGTCTTGAGTTTGTGGATGGTTTTACAAGTCCATAGTCATAAAATGTACTTGCCCTATAAATGTCCAATGTAAACACCCTGTTTTGACAAGGCTTTTTTTACGCAAGAGGATTTAGGTTTGAGTGGCATGAAAAAAACAGCTAAACAGACTTTGGCTGGTGTTATTATCTCTGCTTTTGTGATTACATTCAGGTGCATTAATAATGCAGTGAGCATGGAGAATAAAAAAACTCATATAAATCCCCTTAAGAAAACAAAGCCCCAGACTTTGGATGGGGATTTATTTTCAGACTGGTTGTGGAAGGGTCCAGTGGGATGGGTCATCTATCTTTGTAGGTAATTCCACCAAAAACCACAACATTAACCTTCATCCCGACAGAAATGGCACCTCAGAACCATGAAATTACCATTTTTTTTTATTGATACAGTAGGATAACAACAACAACAACAATAAATCCAGATGTTTTTGGGACCCTTTCCAGCTTGCTACCTCATGAATCATCACCCCTCAGCTCCTCCCCTGTCAACATCCATCCCACATTCCCTGGCCGATGAACTGCAGCTCTCACATGACATTTCCAAGAAGCATTATCTCCCTGCTGAAAGTAAAAACCCCTCACTGCTGCTATAGTTCCAGGAAAAAGTGAATAAAAAGAATGTCTAACTGGAGAGAAGGACGAAAAAGGCTTGTTTAATAGTTAGCATGAAAACAAAGCAGACTGAATGGTATAAGGAACCGAGTGGACTGAGGACTATACTAGTGATTTAAGAGCAGGAAGAGCACATTTCCTTTTAACATCACCAATTTTAGAGAAAGTCCCGAACACTGACCATTACGCAAGCAATAATTTATTTAGAAAAATACAACGTTTCGGTCTTAGACCTTCATCAGGTAAATATATCACCAATTTAAAATGCACGTATCTTAGAAGTGATTCATTGTCTGTGATTGTGTACATATTATAGAGCAACTGTTGTTAAAGTACTGAGGGAAGTTGTGATGATGTGTAGATATAGAGGACCATTTAATGATGCAGTGTATTAGTTTATTTTAATGTTTTATCAATCAATTTAGGATGTGTTGTATCAAGTGAGATGTCATCAGTGGAGGTCACACTTCCAATGAACAATATTTAATAAAAAATACTGTAGTGAAGGATCATAACAAAGTTACATAACAGAACATGATATATAGAGGCTTGAAGCATTCATTGTGCTAATTAATGACATTAGACAAATGTTATTTTCAGATTTCTTCTCCTGCTGATGGTTCTTTTTGATGATAAAAACTACCCATGCTATTAAAAGGTCTACATACTCTGTAAAGCCGCACATGTACTTCTGTTACTCCATTTGCATTGAAGCCAAAGGAATCTATCCACACGTCCAGGCTCTAAACATCGTTTTGAACTTGTTGAACGATGGCATTGGACTGTCCTGCAGAACACAAAGACCTCAACCGCTTCTGCCCTCTTTCCAGAATATAATTGATTGCATTTACCCTACGGGTTTTTGTGAGGAGGGAGTTATTGACCCTTTGCATCACAGAGATAGAAAACCACAGAAAGCATGACATCATCCATCATCAGTTTATTTTGCGTCTCTGTCTCTCTGTAATGAGTTCAGTGTAATTTAATTCAGATTGCTTTGTAGTCACAACAGTGTAATCAGAGCATATCGGGGTACGGTGACATTTGACAAAGACTATGCTCCATACCTCCACAGTGCAATCAATAACTCATTACCACATTAATTTTGTGACGTTTGAGTGTGCTTACTGTAAACAAAAGTGTAAATTTTTTGCCACAGGGTAGGACTTTGCAGGAAATCTGAATTTGATTGTTTCATGGAACACAACAAAGGATAGCGCTATTCTTCCAGCATCAGCAAGCATTCAGAGATTTTAGGTGTTTGGCAGATGGTGGAAGAAGTGAAAGACCCACGTTGAAATCATACCTTCTATACATTGTGTCAAGGCAGAGAGGGAGGGCAGGAAGCAGACAGGCTTATTGGAAATGTATCAAAGTCCTCATATTATTTTACTTTTTTTCAAATTGGTTTACAGTCTGCTTGCAGTGATTTGAAAGTTAAAGTTAACCTGAATCAGTTATTAATGATTGTTAAAGCTTTAGTGCGTAACTTTTTGATATTAATGAACGTCCGTTACATTCAAGCCATTGCCAAATGAGTTGCTACAAAGCTAATTAAGACTATCAGCTCCACACAACTCTCTCTGTATACCTCAGTATTGCTATGTTCAGAAGATTGTGTCGTCCGGTGACTTTCCCGCGCAGAAGCTCGAGTGAAGATAATTACTGGTGCTTGGTACCTCTACTGAAGAGTCCATCATGTTTTTTTAATTCTCCGTGTCCTCCTTGGCTACTAGCAACTGCGTGGAGGAGGGGTGGGGGTGCGTGCGCGATCACGGAAGGCTTGCATCATGTGGACGCATCGACAGTGTTGTTGTCATTACTTAGAATTCCTCATGGGGACGACAGAAACTATGCACTATAGCTTTAAGACAAAGTCCTCATTATATTGATTTCTGATTTGGCACCACAGCAACTGCTCTAAATCATGGATTGGATTTGTTAGATGCTTTCCTCTTTAAATGCTAATTAGAAGTGAGTTTAGAAAATTGTTTTTTTTGTGAAACTAATCAGAACCAACTCCAGCTGTTATTCTCAAACTGCCAGGAAACAAAGATGAGATTGGGATTTTAACTTTAACCTCTTAAAGTCTAACTCCGATCATCTCTGCACTAAACGAAATGTATTAAATCACTTCAAATTATTTAATTCAATTCAATTCAATTCAATTCAATTTTATTTATAGTATCAGATCATAACAAGAGTTATCTCGAGACACTTTACAGATAGACTTTACAGATAGACTTTACAATTAAAGTAGGTAAAAGCCACAATAGTTACGGCAGTTTGAATGGTGTCAGAGCCTGCAGCATATTATAGCCACATTACCTATTAGATGGTTATTAATCACTGATTGTATGTGTTTGTGTTTCAGGGCTTACAGGAGAAAAAGGGATCCAGGGCAACCGGGGAATTAAAGGGTCCGTCGGGGTCAGCGGTTTTCAGGGAGAAAAAGGAGACATTGGACCTGCTGGTCCCAGAGGTATGTATTTTATTTCTCATATTAATCAAAGCAATTCAATTCAGTTCAATTCAATTCAATTCAATTTTATTTATAGCATCAAATCATAACAAGAGTTATCTCAAGACACTTTACAGATAGAGTAGGTCTAGACCACACTATAAAAGACTGTTTTATATAGTCATACATATAGCTTATCTACCTGTTTAAAAGCACATAACAGTTGATTTTATTCGAGAAAACATATGGAAGCACGAGAACATACAGCACAGATTAAATATCATAATCATAGTTAGAGCTGTAACAATTCTAAAGTTTGCTGTACAATTAATTGTCTCAGAAATAATTGCGATTAAGGATATAATTGTCTCTTTCAGTCAAATTTATCGACATTTATTTATTTATTACTTTTTCAAAGAAATTTAAGTTTTTAATGAATTCCAGGATAAATCTTTTGGTTATATAATCACTGTCATGTGACCCAGATAATGTAAAAACACAAGTACACAGCCTATAAAGTTAACCACACCTCTTTATTATCATAAAAAAAATAATCTAACTGTACTGTTGCTATAAATGTATAGCCTATAGGGTCAAGTGCCAACAACTAGTATAGCTTTAGCTCAACAGTCTGACCATATACTTATATAATAAAAATGTGGTATACCTAAACAAAATCAACAATGACCATCAACAGCTATACCCTTTAGCATCTTAGCTAATGTTAGCAATTAATTGCGGTTAAACAAAGAAACGTTGATTATGTAAAATAACTGACAATTAGACAATTATGTAATAATTGTTACAGGCCTAATCATAGTATGATGTAATAATCACAATGCTGTTTACTTTATGGGGTAACAGTAGTAGTCACATTAAAGTGAGTCACTTACTCACCCAACAGTTCATCATTCACATGTCAATAGAAAAAGCCTGTTACTCCCAGCAGTCTTGAACAACTCGCAGCTGAATCTTGTCAACGCCTTCACAGCTCAAATCATTTCAGAGTTTTTAGACGGCTGTTTGAAATGTTGACTTTTTTTTTTTTTTACCAGAATAGAAAATTCCTCAGTACAACCAAATCTTTCACACATCCTCCATCACAAACAGGTGCCACTTGTTTTTCTTTTTAAATTCAGCCATGGAAGCTATGATAGCTTAACTCTCCATATCTTCCTTTATTTATTTCACAGAAACTGCTGTCTGTGCTGATCATGAGTCCATGCAAGAAAACATTTTACCACATAATAATCATGACAAAATAAACATATGTAAAATGATCAATACATCTTTCTAGGCACCATAAACACTTCAAAATGACTTTGAAGGAGAGTAAAAAGGGACTTGAGCACACTGATTGACTTGCAGCCTTTAATTGTGCAAACAAATGTTTCAAAACTGTCTTCAGTAAAAGACAAGTTAGTTAAAATGGACAAAGACATAAGGCAAATACATATATAGTCCAGCATTGAATATAGATATTAAAATTAATAGCTATATTAGCTTTAAAATGGTCCATACAATTGCCATGTGTGATTCGAGAAACAGGCCTTAAATTGGTTCAAATCACATTATGAATTGATAAATCAGTCGGTAGATGGGAGTCAAAAGGAGAGTTGAATATTATTTTCCTACATAACATATTTAAGGTATGCAGTGAAGCATATGTTTTTTAGTGAGGCCAATGCCTCTTTGAGAGTTATAGGCTAATAATTATTAAATATGATGCAAAATCCATTATGATCATTTAATAGCTGTGCAAGACAGCTGAATTACTATTTTGCATTGCACTGTATAAATATGTATTTCTTTGACATGAGCGTTCAAGTAGACATGAGAACAAGATGCCAACTTTGGAATCAAAATATTTTGAACACACAAAAACTTGATGACCTAGTGCTACAAGTTTTGTCTTTCTCTCTGCCTTTCCTTCCATCAACTCATCCACTCATCTATCCATTCATCCATTTCTCCACACAAGTCTCTATCTACATTGAGCCCCCGGCGTGTTGATGTTTCCACTCTGGCATCACCAGCTGGACAGTGCCAACGATAACAAAACACACTTAGACACACACACAGAGTGTTGCTGGGGAAAACATAGCCATGACAAATATGATAAGGCGCTGTAGTCTTTTTCGTGTCAGCATGTCATTGTGTAGGTATGTATGTTCGGCCAACAGCTGTTACTGATCAGAGTTGGGTTTGGCTGACCTGTCCAGTGTCCCTGTGTTGGCCAGTAGCTCTCAAAACCTTGGACCAGTCTGATCTGTTGTCTCCTGTGTGAGCGCATGCGCTTGGCTGTTATGGCTCAACACTCTGCACCAGACTCCACTCTAGGTTTGGTGTATTATTTTATATAGATGGATGTTTCTATTGCTGCTACATTATAACTGCCCTGCCCTTACTATAGGCGCACAGCTATGCAGCAGGCTTCCAATAAATGTTGAAGACAGCACTGGAAGCAATTGTGACAATGTGAAAACAGTAAAGAAAGCAAGAACACAAGAAAAGATCAACCTTAAAGGCCCGGCCACACAACTTGTGTTTTCTAGCTCTTTACTGTATATATACAGTATATAGTTCATCATAGCAAATCATGTTGTAATTTGGTGTAACACTGATTTGTTTGGAGTAAACAGAAGAAAACATGAAAAATTAGCTTGGGCAGCCACCATGGCTGGATGAACAAACATGAAAAGAGTGTACCCCACAAACAAAGTCTGGTACTGGTGATATTGTTTGATTGACAAGTCAATTGTGTAAAGAGGTCAAAACACCACAGAAACAAGTGTTTTTCAAGAAATGTGGAGACAAGATGAAGAAACAAGGATCCTCAGGATGTTTGGCAGTCTACACTCTGGCAGTTTACAACAATGTCTGTCTGTGCTTCCACCCATCTGGGGTCTGGTTGTGGGTTTAACAAACCAGCGAAGGGTGAAGAGTTTGTAGACTTTCTGGTGTGAACGGAGCCTCAGCAGAAGGCAGTTGCTCAGCTGTGTGATACTGAAAGCTTGTTAAAACACCGCTGGGAAGCTTCATGGTTTCTTTTCACAAATGAATGGTGGATAGACTCAGGGAGTGCATTAGGTGTTGGCTTTTTCTTTGGTTGTAAAGCGCCACAGATCAGCTGAGTTAAACATCTCGAAAATATTGTCAGTCATTTCTTGGTGTTTAAAGCTGGATTGATTATTCTCTTGGGGAAAGAAAAACTCCACAACAAGCTGACAGACACACAGCCCAGAAATATATTTTTTCAAACAAAAATAGCAAACAGTTGTCTATTAACCCATCCAATTGAGCAACTTTAGCATTGATTTGGATTCATGTTTTTGGCCAGCTGATGGACATAAGTCCAAAATTCACTAGCATTTTAACTCTCTTTTGGTCTCCACTAGTAGGGATTGCTCTGTTGCCAACGGAAATTCCGCCAGATTTCACTCATTTAGGCCAGATATCCGTTACCTTGGGCTTTCTTTGTGTTGGCATTTTAAACTCCGGTCGATTTATGAGGACTATGGTGATCTTTTCTCAGATCTTTGCAGGGAAAATTGAGAAATCTAGCTAGACTAGACTGTCCAATCTGAGTTTTCTGTTGCACAACTAAAACAAGGTTGTTTTAGTTGTGCAACAGAAAACTCAGATTTTTGGTGGAACCCATGTTCCCGAGGCTATTTTTGCAGAGCTTTTTTTACTGTAAACAGCTGCCTGCTGGAAATGAAACTGATTTGAGTGCTGAGACTAAAAAATACAGTTAGTTTACCAGCTGTAAAACCAAAACAATGACCTAAAAAATTAAAGGGTAAAAGCTCATTAGAGCTGCAGAGTTTGGTGATTGTCGCTGGTTGGTTTTGTCACTGCTGGCTCCTATTTTCAGAATAAACAAAGTAATTTGATTTATTGTTAATACAAACAAGACCAAGAGTCCACCGCCATGTGAGGCGTAGGTACAGCCATGGGCGTAAATCTGATCTAACAGTAGGGGGGGGACAATAAACATAAAATTTCTGAAGAGCAATTTTTGAAGGGGACACAAATAATAGAGCCAATTATACTCGTAGAGGACATGTCTACATAGAGGAAAGCCTTAATACTATCATTAGTGTAGCATGGAGACTGTACCATTATCCTTATTTTCAGTGTTTCTCTCGATTCAATGAAAAAATGACTAAATTGACCAAAATATTCTTCTTTAAAACCATGTATTTATTTTTAAGTTGTTTACAATCAAACCACAAAAATACCTTAAAAGATAATGACTTATTTTCAAAAAGTGTCCCCATATAAAAGAAATACAATGCTTTTGTACACTTGTTAAATTAGCTGATCATAATGTAAATTAGTGAGCCACTAGTAAAGCTCATCTGCTAACCCTGACAGCCAAACACCTCCAAAAATATGAACTGAGCTCAACACACTTACCTGAGACTCTCCACCTGGCTGTCCCTGGTCTCCCTGTTCCTCAGTTCTTTCTGTCTCCTTTGCCTGTGACATAGTGACGTTATTATTTCCATAAGCACCCATTCTTATAAAGATGATACCAAATTGTCTTGATATGAGGACTTAATGTACTTACTTGGCGTTTTGGTGTAAGCCTACTGAAAAAGGATCTTATGCCTGTTTTTCTTTTCTCTGTCATTTTATCTGAGCAACAACAACACAAATCTTTGACGTCAGATGTCTAAATATGAGTTAGTTTCATAGGTTCACCACGCGGTCATATAATTATAAAATGATCTTGCGTCCTCCACATAAATATTAGGTTTCGTCTGGGACAGAAGATATCTATTTAACTGATCTGCCACTTAACTTCATATTGAGCAAAACACAACTGTAGATCTTCAATATTAACCCTAATGTCAGTTCACACACATAACGTTAGGCTTATCGCCGTGGTAACGTTAATTGTATTGGGTGCATTTCTATCCAACAAGCTATTAAACAAGCTAGACTACATTATATTACACTAACATAGCAAACATGTTGTCATGACTAATTCATTAATTACTCAGCATCATTTCTATTTGAGAAAATAAAAACTTCATCCGATATTTAATGTGAATAAAATAGCCTTGAACGGCCTACTTACTACATACCTGTCACTACCCGATGTGACTGTGAGTCTAGTGCAGATCCTAACGTACAGCATGCAGTGGACCAAACCACTGTGAGGCAAGGGATGGGGGACTCAAAATGTTTCTAAACTTAAAAAGCTTTTTTTGGGGTTTGTATTGTTTTACTACTTACACAGATACAACTTACAACCCTTAGATGGGGGTGGGTCCTGACACCCCCGACCCCTCTGGGATTTACGCCCTTGGGTACAGCGGTGCTTTGAGCTAAATGCTAACATCAGTATGCTAATATAATCACAATGACAATGCTAAAATATTAATTAACAATGCTAATTAGCAATAAACACAAAATACAACTGAAGCGAATGGGATTGTCTTTATTTGTTGCAGTTGTTTATGATATTAATGGACAAATTTAAATGTTGATATACAGGTGGTGCTAGAGGAAAAGTCTAAGGGGATTTTTTGAGTCATTAGGATCCATCCTCTTGGTAACATGAATGAATGTCTGTACAAAATTGAATGGAAATGCATCCAATAGTTGTTGAGATATTTCAGTCTGAACAAACTTGGTGGACTGACAGACCAACTTTCCCATCCATACAGTCGCTAATGTGGCTAAAACTGTTAATTAGTGAAGCTTTAAGTGCCTAAACTTCACACATTTACTCATTGCTGCCATTCAAGGCCACAAGCTTGCAACATTGTGCAATTTTAAATAAAGTGCATCTGCTGTCTCTTGAGGCTCAGCAGTAGCTTACCAGTGTGTTTGGGGTTTTCTTGCAGTGTTATTTAGTTGTTAAGGATGTGGTCAAGATGGAGGTGACACTGACAGCTGAGGCTCATCACAGGCAGGGCGTGGTGTTAAATACACTACCCAGACATCAACACACACACATACAGTAACACATGGTAAGCGGGACAGGGTGCCACCTTGGCTGGCAGCTGCCCCTGTGGTCTTGGATGTGAAATAAAAAGTCAAATTAAAGGTGGGATAAATGCAGACTTAAAGCTGATCCTCTTATAGCTTCATGGCAAAAACAGACTTGTGGTTTCAAACCTCATGGCTGAGAAATTAGCAACAAATGGCGCTGAAACTGACTTCGGCCTTGGAGGTTATTCCCCAGGGTTTGGAATAGAATCATATTTTGAAATGAAAACAAATGAGAAAAAGTCGTATCCAAGCTGCTCATTGGAGGGAAGTGTCGTGCGTAAATGTACCATAATTTTGCAGAAACCACAAATTAGGGGATTTTTTTTTTCTCACATTAATTGAACGGTTTTGCTTTGTATTAACTTTTCCAACATGCAAAGATCTGCACTGTAAAAAGAATACCTTGACACTGGTACCTTTATTTCAGTCCAAAAAAAATAATCTATTTTCAATACTTCTTTCTTTCTGCTTCCTCTCTTCGACCTCATTCACAAAAACAACATTCAACCACAACTTTTAGAGGTAAATTAAGCACCGGAGGCAGGGTGGATATCCTCTAATTTTTCACATTTTATGCCCATATCACAAGGCAAGATTAAAGGGACGACTATTTTATAGGCTTTTTGCTAAAAATATACAAAGAAATACAAAGGAGAGGAAATGGGTGTGACGGAGAGGAAAGGTTATAAAACTAAACCTGTCGATGGCCGAGCTGCTCTTGTGGGTTATTTCACATTTCTGCCCCGTTGTGTGCTATGTTGTGGTTGTCACTGTAGACTCTACACATAAGGATATGTTTGGGTTGTGAGTGTCGGGTTGATGAATAGATCTACCATTGTTGGTCTTTCATTCAAAACGGGATATTATTAGTGTAATTACTAAAACCTGCAGTGAAATCTGTTGGTGTTAAATAGTTTGTTTCTACTTAAATAAGAACTACATCTGAGTGAAATCACTGAAAATCTCACATTTTGGTCATGTTTGACTTTGATATTCCAATGTTGATACTATTACTATTAAGAAATTGTAAGTGTGTTCTTGAGAATGATTATTTGAGGGCGGCTGGGTAGCTCACATGGTAGAGCATGCATCCATATACAGAGGCTCAGTCCTCAACGCAGCGGCCGCGGGTTCGGTTCCGACCTGCAGCCCTTTGCTGCATGTCATTACCCCTCTCTCTCCCCTTTCAAGTCTAAGCTGTCCTGTCAAAAATAAAGGCCTAAAAATGCCATAAAAAAAAGAAAAAAGAATGATTATTTGATTTAACTCTGTCATAGATAGATAACATAAACATTACACACTTGTCCAAATATTCATAAACCAAAAAGGAAGATAACCAAAACAAAAGACAAAGATTCAATCCAATATGGACCCTGGACATGCAATGTGTAAATACATAAACAATTTAAGGTCAGGCCTAAATAAAGTAAAACAAAGAACAAATTATGAATAGCATAAACCAGAAAAAAGGTGTCACACATGAAATTGAAGCATAATATAAGAAAACGTGCTCCCACAAGTCCAATGAGATTGTGAGGAGTCTGGAAATAGTCTACGGAGTAAAGTTTAACGTCTGTCTAAGATTGAGTAAGAGTTATGTTTTACCAGTCAATCAATCAAATTTTATTTAAAGTGTAAAGTCGCCATTAAATATGGTCTCAGTGCACTTTACAATTAAAGGAACACAGAAATAACAGACAGCAACAGAACAATTGAACAGCATTAAAGCACAAATAATAAACAATACAAAACCAGCAACATAAGGGAATAAGTGAAAAAGGTTCAGATTTTATTTTATGCTCATGTAAAGTCTGTTTGATTTTCACTTTGTTTTTCTGGTTTGTCCTCAGGTGACAGAGGAGAAAGAGGGTTTAAGGGGGAGAAGGGGGATCGAGGAGACCAAGGAGAGAGAACAGGTAAGAGCTGATTTATTGATCAGCAGCATAAGAGTGTGAAGAAAGAAGTGACAGCATTCAGCCCACAACATTGAAATGGCCTTCAAAGACAGCTTCCGAGTGTTTTCTCACCGTGAACCGCTATCGGCAGGATGACATATTTGTCTATGCCTCCCAAAATGATGGTTACAAAAAGTATTCATTTGCCAGAGCCATGGTTAATTACTTGGTTAAAGGAACAGTTTTAAGGTACGGTCGCCTGTATCCACATCACACATTTCGCCACCCGCACCTCCTTGCTAAGAGGATTTGCGACGGTATAACGTCACGCAACTCCTGCCTTTAGTTTCTGAAGGACAGTAGTCAAATTTTTGCACCATAAGTGGTCCTTGTCAGGTAAACATATATGTTTGTTTCAAAAATTTGAAGACTGGACCCATGCTGTTGTTTTTAGGGTGAAGACAGTACTTGCTTCACCTCAGCAGGTCATGAAGAGTCCATTCTGGTTAACAATATTATTCCACCAGTTTGAACTAATAAAGTAAAGTTAGATGAATGCTAAATCTGATGTACGAACATCACTATTGAGTAACTTTTTAACCATTTACCTGGGTTTAGGATCTTCCAGGGTCCTTTGAGGGGGTCCCCACCATAAATGAGGAATAGTTCATGATATCACTATGACATAATCCACCAAGTACTACCACCATGTTACAGCACAGGGTTGCACAATGAAATGTAAGTTGTAGCTCCTTCACACTACATACACATAGAACATATATATACAAATATTTAAACCAGAAAAGAATAAAATAAAAAGTTCATTTTGCGCTCACTTCTGTTAGATTTCAATATACTGTGGACTGCTCCACTTGAACAAGCTTAAAAACAACAAAACATTGCATAGCTGGAAATAATTTTTCACCATAACATTCCTCAAAATAATAACATCCTGTAAGGCAGTGATTCTCAACTGGTGGGTCGCGACAGACAGCTGGTCAACAAATACATAAATAATATTTAATGCACATCTGGTATTGGACTTGTCTTTTATTTTTTATTTTTTTTATTTTGACAGACATGCTTCAGAGCCGTGCAAAAGTCTAGCGCCGTAGCCATGGTAACCATCATTTGCTTAACGTTCACTTTAAGTTTGTGTTGATGACAGGTTTGGTGAAAACATCTCGTTTTGTGGGCCTTTTCTTATATATTTAGTTCAGTATTCATATTTTATTCACTTTCATACATGCATTTGTCATGGTCCTCCTCAGTTTCTTACTAATGTCCTCTGAATGCAGAGCTATACATATAAGGTAAATATCTAATTTTGTGGTCTTATTTATTTTGTGCAGTTTTAATCCATGCAGTTGTCATGGGTTGTCCTCAGTTTCTTATCAATGTGCTCTGAAATGCTAGCCTGACATCGTCATACTCAGATTCCCGACCTCGAATGTTGTGGGCGGGGCTAAGTTCGGCTGGCATCCAGGCTACTGAAATGCACTTTTCACATGTATATATGTATATTTATGTTTAAAAAATATGACGTACGTGTGTTGTCGAAGGCTATTTTTGAAAAATAAATTTGCTTGGTTTAAATTCTATAAAAGTGGTTCACGACTTAATGACCATGGGGAAAATTTGGGTCATGCGGTAAGACCAGTTGAGAACCCCTGCTGTAGGAATCCCAAGTCTCTTGTTTGGTTGAGTGACTCTGTTAGGATAATTATTTATCAAAGAGTGGACAAAATCACTGGAGTTCTCTTAAAAGTTTGTTTACTTGCAGCAAGTAGAGTCAGTTTACAGCACTTCAACATAAGTACAGAAAATGACTGAAGATTGTTCACAACAGTGTCTTTTTAAAGGAGTTGGGAGTCAAGTTAGTTATTCGGTTCATGCAATCTGTAGCTTTCTTCTTATCTCTGGCCAGGGCCGGCATCTCCTCCACATTATGCGTTCTGCCCTCAGGGATACATCCTGTGCTCTTTGCAAGGTCACTCAGCTTTCATGATTAACACATGAAAGACAGAAATACTAAAACAGCAGTTTGGATGCAAATGGTTTAACAAAGAAACTGAAGCAAAACCGTTCTAAGCATAATTTTTCTAACAGACTCCATTAATGTGCTGCTTTGAGAGATGACCGCACATGCATGCAGGCAGAGCAGTACAGAGTCAGTTAATCCAGTGTGGTACAGCAGTAAAGGGAACACAGTCTGCTGAAAGATTCAACGCTGAAATGAAGTGTTTTATAGACTTTATTGCGGAAAACCATGTTGGAACAACTTATGTTACCGTAATATTCCCACTAATTAGTCTGGTAATAAACTCCTGTTTCAATTCCAGTGACACTGTTTTATCTTTTTTCCACTATCATCTTCTCACATTAAACCCTTTTTATATGAACAACCGTAGAAAAGTTTTTTATTTTCATGCTGCTTTGATAAACTGTAATTCAGCGATGCTCACAGTCATAGAAATCTAATACACAATTTGAAAATTAAATCGGAGTAATAAAGCTACAAAATTTTAGGCTTTTGCTCCATTTTTTCAGACTGTTCACAACTTCCTGTGGGCACTGAATGAACATTTAATTTATCGCACTTATTTCCAAGATTCATTTCATTTGTGACATTAAAGCCTCACACGGCATCACTCACATTAATGTTGCTTTTAAACCTAAAGTCACTTTAATGATCTCTGTGGAGAAGAAAATGAATGAACTTAAACACCTTTGATTTCACAAAAAGTGTCTGAAAAAGCTAATTACACGAGCATCATCAAATACAACTACGCAGGTAAATTATGTAAATAATCTACTGTTAACAGCTGCACATTCACAGTAAAGAAACACTGCTGTGACAGTTGGCAATATAAGGCCAAAAATTTACAAGCTGATGACTTTTTGGGCCTCATATATCTCTGTAACACCAGATCTGCTTTTCTTTTCAGAGTAATCTCACGGTTTCCGACACACGATGAAGAACCACATGGCTTAGTGTACATCAAAAGGACTTAAAAACCCATTATACATATACATATGTCCTGTGAGGGTAAGCTGAAACCTCGTACAAAACCACCAATCTGGGTTCAGGTAAAAAAAACAACCATTAAAGACCTCCAAAACCACACACATTTCATTTTTCGTTTTTCTTTCTTTGTTACATCATGATGGTTGTTCTCCATGTGATGATAGATGTGGTGGTGCTCACATCAAATAGACTTGAACACTCGACCATCTGAATGCTGTTTCTGCCCGTTAAAGGACAAAGATCGGTGCTTTACTCACATAATTTACAAGACACAGACTTCGAGGTTTCAGAGACGGACAGGCAGACTGAGAACACATGTTTTTGGCTGTCAGAAATATCGCATCACAGCATCGGGCACTTTTCTTGTCACAAACCTCATGTGGCTGACTTATCGTTTGATGCATGACTCAGATCTTTTTACGCTTCAAAGCATACAGCGCATACCTGTATGATCACTTACCCGAACGAGCACCAGAACGAGTGACCCAAGACCACTGAAGTTTAGTCTGTGTGAAAAGTGTGCATTCGTCCACACATGTTGGGTATTGACACAAAATCAACCTGCCATACAGGACGTTATGTCACTGAAAGAATCAGATCTTTAGCTCTTTTGAAAGCTTTAACAGCACAAAAAAAGAGTATTTCTGAGTAAAAAAAAAAAAGACGCAAATGGATCCCAGATTGTAGTCATTTGTGAGATTTAGAGAGAAAGTGAACACTTTTCTTCTATTTTATCTGGATTGATGTTCTTTTAATTGACAGTGAAGTATCTTAACTCACCAGATACACAGTTAAAGGAAAGTAAATAGATCGGACAAAAACAAATGGAAAGAGAAAAAGAAAGAGAAAGAAACTGCTTTTGGGAGATGGTCTCTTTACTGTAATTAACTTGCATGTGAATTTGCAAAAGCGCATACTTCATCCATGTGTACCTTGTTGATCATTGTCTCAAGTGCTTTGTGCAAAATCCATATTTCAGATTTCTTTGACGTACATGTTCCTTGTGTTAATGATCATTTTTGTCTCCGTATTTATGTATTTGCAGTAGCATACCATGTAAAGTATATAAACTGCTAAGCTACATATTGGCTGCAAACCAGTATTGCTAAATCCTGCTCCCTTACTTACTGTTGCTGCATCTGTCACGCTTTTCGTTCTTACACAGCACATATACAGTTTTCAAGGGGGGTCTGGCAAGATGGCACCGTCAAAAGACGTGTTTTACGGATTTAAATATCATAAAATGTACTGTATCACTTAGGTTCGATTTTTAGGCTAAAAACATGAAATATGTCCAACATTAGTTGAGGATAAAGTCCAACAATTTAACTGTTATAATTCCTGGGAGACATATCCCCATGTGTATGTGTCTTGTAACAAAACACCAAATTATTCATTTTGGGGTCGTTTTGTGTAATTTTCACTTGACAGTTGACATATTACAAGAGAGATTGGAAGCGATGCACACACACACACACAACCAAATACACACATCACTATCCTTTAGAGCTGACAGTTTGATCTCGAGGGTCCGACTTTAAGTGTTGTGGGTTTAACGTTTGACAGGTTGTTTTTACAGTGGACCTGTGCAGCTACAGGGATCCAAATATAAATGATTTCATCTTCATACTTGTGAAAAACATCATGTTTTTATGTTTATGTGAAGCCAAGCTATTAAGCGGTGTTAAGGAAAAACTCAGGAGCAGCACAACTCATTTGACATACGTGAAGAAGGTACGGTGGAGACCTTGATGAATTACACAGGAGCATTTAACACTCAATTGAGGAAAGAATTTAGGCAGGCAGTACAGTTTAACCACAGTGTGTTATTGTGTCGTGCCGTCCCAACTCTCTGAAGTTCCTGTCTTCCTGAAGGTGTATTTAAACTCATGCTGCAGGCGTTAAGTTCAGCTGAACTTTCAATGTAAACAAAGATATTACAGGCGCCTGAACACAGATGCTGAAGCCTAGTTCAGCCTCTCTCTCTCTCTCTCTCTCTCTCTCTCTCTCTCTCTCTCTCTGGGAAGTATGCAAAAGTGTGGCAGGCCCACCGACCTCCAAAAGGAGACAATCCTGAAACAAAACATTCCCTTATCATGCAGCTACCTAGATTCCCTAAATCTACGAAGGCACAAAGTTGAAGTACTCCTCTGCCTGGAAAGGTTATGAGGTTATGTTGGACACTGGCTTCAATGAGACCTGGGGTACCACTGTCTCAACTTACATAGCATGAATTTCATAAACTGGAAATGCCACCACAAGCGGTACTTTGTGTCATCCTCCAACATCAATGCTGAGGAACAGAACTCAAACAATCAGATCAAGCAATATATATTTACCTTCTACTCTTCAGTTCTCATGTGTGTTGAAATACCCCCTGCAAACTCAGTTTTTATTATTTATGTTTAATTTTTATTTGCTGAATTCAATTATGCGCTGGAACAGAACAACCCAGCTCCCACACAGTGTAGTTTAATCTAATTTTATTTATTTGTTTCACATTAAGCAAACACACATGCAGAAATCCCCATGCTGAGAACACTTTAAAACGGTGAGAGTGAGTCAGTCTTTTACTTTTATTTTACAATTCTATCTGCAGAATCACATCCAGTTTGACCCTTTCATGATGTTAATTTTAGTGAGCTCATTTTGTCACCATTGGACGGAGTCAGGCTAGTTTTTTCCCCCTTCCTCCAGTCTTTATGCTGAGTTAAACTAACCAGTTGCTGGCTGAAGCCTTATATTTACCAAACAGATATGAGGGTGGTATCAATCTTTTCTTCTAATTACAGCAAGAAAGTGAAAAAGCATATTTCCCAAACACTCATTCACTTGTATGTTATGCCAGATTTTGAGTGTGCATGTACGCTGTCCAAGAAAATCAAATTAGAAGAAAACAAATTATGCCAAACTGAACGAAAAGACAATGCAAGAGTCAAAAGAAGAAAACACACAATAACATCTGAGATTTAAGAACTTTTTCTAAACAGATGGAGGTGGTTAACTGTTGTCCTGAAGCCATTCAGCCCTGCCCAGTCCAGACCCTTCCTGCCTGCCAGATAAACATTAGTAATATGCGATCGCTCTGTGTTCTGGCCTTCTTCAGGTATTGACAGTATAGTGCTGTAGCTACCCCCCCACCCCCCCTCCCTCGGAGGCTTGAACCACTTGGACAAGCGCCAACACTTGGAGTTCACTCGTCTAGTTTTCCCTGGACAAAAACAGTCATTATATTTCATGAACAGGAATGCTACAAGTCTTTTGTCCAAATTAGTGAGTTTATGGTGAACCACTTTGTTGGCTGTCCAACATGCGAGCTGTCGGACTGTGCAGAGACAATAAGACACCATGACTCTTGACATATTACTTAAAGAAGTATTTGTTTTCATTGCTTACTTTTCTCTCTCATGCGTGTTATTGTTCACATGCTTTTTGACTCAGGAAAAACTCATTAACTATGAAACTTAAGGTCTTAGTTATTAGTTGAATTCAGCTTTTTAAGGCTCATTTTTCTTTTAACAGCTGAATTTTTATATATATTTTGATCCAAAATTAAATTTGTGATTGATATTTTATGAGACGGTTTGGAAACCAGGGTGGATCACCCCAGAAAGCGTTTTCACCTAACAATGTGCTGCCCTTAGCTATTGATGCTACGCCTATTAAGCTTTCTGCTCTCGTATAACACATATTCAGTTAACGGAGGCTGATTTACCACCACACTTTGAAAAAAAAAATGTAAACAACGTTAAACAACGGGTCCTTGAATTTAAACAGAGGTTTAAAGAAAATTCCTAGCCTGCAACAGTCGATTTTGCTGTCTGAAATCCCAGCTGTTGCTTGCGGATTTGACCAACTGTAGCTAGCTAGGTAATTAAGCTAGTTTCATGAGTTAGTTGAAAAAAACAGTTTCCGGTTGCTGTTTCCATTTCCAATGGACTTTATTTAAACAGAAGATTCCTGTGCAAGGGGACCCAAATGTGCACTTGATGGCTACATATGTTAGCCTGGATGCCAGCCTAACTTAGCCCCACCCACAACATTCAAGGTCGAGTATGACCACGTCAGGCTATACATATGTAGTATTATGCTAAAAATGAGGTCAACAGTTACCTGACCTTGCCCCTGGAAATATTACTACGTTAGCATTTAAATAATTTAGCACAATGGTGATTTTGCCTATGACCCAAGAATGAAAGCTCTTGTATTTGCAGTATTACGAACTGGGTGTCTGTGACGACATTCCCAGGAAAAAGATTTTTGTCTGGTGGTTCATTTAAGGACATTTAAAAGTAAGGTATCCTGTTCAAAAAAGTAGTTATTAGACGTATTAATTACTGTGATACTTCTTCATCTTCATGCCAGCAGAGTCTTCCAATTTTAACCCAACTTAATAGGAATTCAAAAAAGGACTGTTTTGTATTTGAGGAGTGAACAAATAGTTTCAACATCTGTTTCAGGTAATTGAGTATTCAATAACTCATTCCTTGTTGAAAACTAAGTATGTGCTTTTGTAGCACTCTTTAGAAAAAAAGAGCAACAAGGTTGAAAGTACATCTTAATTTCTGGTTTTAATCTGCTGGTTTTCAGCAAGAATATGATACAAATATGTGCAGCAGATATAATGTTATGGTAGGTATTAAATTATGATGGGCTAGTGAGTGCAAAGTACATGAATGTCTAATGAGAGTTAAATGGTACACAGTTGAAATTTATGATGGTCTGATGAGACTAATATCCTATCTGGATAATGTGTCCAGCTCTACTGCCCAGCACTTTGTCAACAGTCTCCGTCAGCGAGCATGTCTTAACACCGGGGATAGTGTAGCTGTGTGTGTGTGGGTGTGTGTGTGTGTGTGTGTGTGTGTGTGTGTGTGTGTGTGTGTGTGGGTGTGTGTGTGTGTGTGTGTGTTTACCTCTCTTTCTCATTCTTGCTCTGAAAGGTGATAAATCAAGTCAATTATACGAGTACAGCTGCTGCATAGTTTCATGAATACAAGATGTACTGTGGATCCATGAAGCCTCTACTGATACAAACACACACACGCACATTTCATTGTGAGTGTAATGTAGGTAAGTTATTGAGCAAGGCACTCCAATCCTGAATCCAGCAAATTGGCTCAAACGGAAAACTGTAGAGTTTATTTTCAGGTTGTAGAGTTAGCATAAGTTATTATATTTTAGCGTTAAATTGTTTTTTTATATACATTTTATTAAAACCAGGTATTTTTTAACCTTGTTATATTCAGTGTTGGGAAGGATACTTTCAAAACGTACTCCGTTACAGAATACAGAATACATGCACAAAAATGTAATTTGTAACGTATTCCGTTACGTTACTCAATCTGAGTAACGTATTCTGAATACTTGGATTACTTCCACATTGAATTGCATTTTATAAGTGTAGGAATGCAGCCATCACCTACAGCTTACTAAACAGGCCTATTCTGGTGTGTTCTTCTGTTCCAACTGGCATAATGTGTACCTGAACAAGCAGATAGATTGTTGTATTTGTAGTCCCGAACTGCATACTACAAAAATCTAACCGCAGTCTAAGCTACCACGAGCTAATTTTAGCTAACGTTAGCTAGCATGTCAAACGGGGCTAGTCAGTCTTTCAACGGCTCTGGGGCTAGTAAATCAGCACGTAGGAGAATGTGAAGTCGCACGTCAACTATCAAATAGCAAGGTGACCAGTAAAACTACAGCAGATGACTACCCTTCTCTAATTAAAAAAAATAACTTACTTTAAGATGCTTCGTCAGGTTGGAGGTGGAGTAATTTGGACGCTGAAAGGAGGTTGGTTGCTGGCAAGCAGAGGTTGCACTGCACTGCATTTCGTTCTCCCTGTTCTTTCTTTAATGTGAAATGCTGTTTGAATTTCAAAGATAGAAACATAGATATAGAACATTCCTGCCCTGGCTCTGTTGTGCCGGTTCCGACTCCATTGTGACTGATCACGCAAATAGCAAATTTTTTCGTTTTCATATTGGGGCTTCTGGGAAATGCATGGAGTTGCCTTAATTTATTTAGAGAGTAAATAAACTTGTGAAACAGAGAAGTATCGTCATGTAATCCATTGATTTCAACAATGTAACTTTATTCTAAATACCAACTATTTAAATTGTAACTGTAACAGAATACAGTTACTCATAATTTGTATTCTGAATACGTAACAGCGGTACATGTATTCCGTTACTCCCCAACACTGGTTATATTTGGTTTGCTGAACCCATACAAAAAGCAAAACAACAAGTTGTGGATTTATGACTATTTCGTTACCGGGACTAACTTCCTGGATTTTTGTCCAACAAGGTGACTGGATAAATGTGTACAGATGCATGTAGTTTCAAAGAAGGAAGTTATGAATTTCAAAATCCGTCAACCTGTACGCTGTCAGTTTCACGAGGCTATAGGTCTTTATGCTCAGATGATGGTCATTAATCGCTGAAAAATTACTTTTGGACAGAACTTCAATCCCAAATTTGTATAACCCCAAACTTTTACAAGGGGGTTCACATAAGAGGAAGAGAGAAAAAGTTCCCGCACTCAAGATTAATTTCATTTCTTTTTTTCTTTTTGAATCAAAGACTATTTCTGTGGTTTCCGTTGCAGTTGAAAACGACCTATTCATCTCCGTTTGTTTTTATATCGGTTTGATTTACAGGGCTTCATTAAACTCATAAACACTCACAATGGAAATCTGCACAGTGTGAGTTCAAATCCATGCCAACAAGCGGCGGATAAAAGAGAGTTGTGTGTTCTTTTAATGTAGTCGTGATGGAATGAATAATAAAGACTCAATATTTCTGCACACTATGGAACATGATGCTGTTTGCTGCAAAACATTTTATTGCATGACTCTGCAAACACATTAAATGGTACAAACAATGTTAAGGGATGCTTGTGTGTGTTGCAGTGGCGGAGACCCTGGTGCGGCTGGTGAACGGGTCAGGTCCTCATGAAGGTCGTGTGGAGGTTTTCCATGAACGCCGCTGGGGGACAGTGTGTGACGACGTCTGGGACAAAAAGGACGGAGACGTGGTGTGTAGGATGCTTGGATTCCAAGGAGCTGCTGACGTCCATAAGACCGGACGCTTTGGACAGGGTATGAGATGGTCGACACACACACTTGTAAAAAAAAAAATTGTTGTGACGGTTGTTGTGTCACTGGTGCATTTTTCTGGTTTGATTCCCTACCAACCCAAGACTTGCTCTAGATAATCGATCTATCATAGGTAACATTTAGTTGCTCCTTTTTTTGTCAACTTGTTTTGCCACTGACAGGCTCAGATTAATATTGTGTCTGACAACATTATGGAAAGGATTTCTAAGGAGATTGACCTTTGTGTTAAAGAGTGAGATCCTTTTTTTAAACATAAAAACATCCGCAAAATTGCCTTCGCTAAACCCACCAGACTCCATGTAAATAAACAATAAACCAAAAAAAAAAAGTAATTTTAGCATCGTAAAAAACACTTCATTCAAAGTCGACAGAAACAAAATAAAACTACGAAAAGCCGTTTTGGGTTGTCTTTCCACTTTTCCAACCATCGCAACTCTAGTTTTTGTTGAAATAAACACATAGTTTACATGTGAAAATATGTTGGCTCTATACACGCTAAAAGTATTGCTTTATTAAATGGAGTCAGGTGAGTTTAGTGCTAGCGACTTCAGAGCTGTTTCTGGTTAAACAGAAAGGTCTCAAAGAGGTTTTAAAGGTCTATCTCTGAAGGGATCCTTTCCATAATGTTGTCAGACACTTAGGATAATAATCTGAGCCTGTCAGCGGCAAAACAAGCACTTTTGTGAAGGTAAAAACAAGCTGGACAATTGCCCTATTAACTTACATTGTAGCTTGTTTCGCCGCTGCCTACTGCAGCAATCTTGCTTAATACAGGACCAATGTCAAAGAGTGTTGTTCCCATCAGTCACTTAGACACAAAAACATAGGCAAATAGGGTCCAGGTTGAAAAACACGGTAGTTACCCTTTAAAGAGCGACGGAGTAGGGACCCCCTACTGCTGTTCATATATTGTATAAAATTAAGTTGCAAGTTAAACTGGGCCGAATGGATGAAAATGAATGGATATTAATATATTATTTATACATCATGTTTTAATGTTAAACATATATGTGGAAAGCACAGTGAATCCTTAATATTTACTGTATGGCTACCATAGTGGCCAATTCACCTACAGTAAGCTTATCTTCAATGTGTTTCATTTTTATTTATTTTTTACAAATAGGCCAATTTATATTTGTTATAATATGTTGGATTCATATTATTTTATGCTTTCAGACATTTTACCAACAGCACTAACTCTGAGGACCCCCTAGGGGTCACGGACCCCCTGTTGAATACCTCTGTTCTACATGGATCAACAACTGTTAGAATGCTGACTTTTTGTCTGGAACATGCAACTGTTAGCCTCAGTCTTTTAACATAATACTACATATTTAGCCATAAAAAAAATCTGCAATTGTACTGTTGGTTGTTTGCTCCTTTCGTCCACATGTCAGAGTATCCTTGAACGAGTCACTGAGCTCCAGTAACTTCAAATGGCCAGGCCAGTGTTTTGCTTGTCATCTGTATGCATGATTGAATTAGAGCCACATTAAAAATCGCTTTGGTATAAAACGCCTTTATCCAGTATATGCCAGTACATATACAGTAGTCTAGTTACCATTTAGCCTCATCAACCAAGATTTCATTCACTCATGCTAAGTAGTTGGAAACTCAAACCCTCAAGACAAACAGTATATAAACACGGACATTGAAAAAACATTGATATAATAATAGTAAACTTCATTTATATAGCATATTTCATGCACACAATAGAGCTCAAAGTGAGAGTAATGATTGTCTGCTATTTCTTTGTTCTTTTTTTTTCAATTGTATAAGATTACAGATAATGTGAATTTGGTTGATTTTTTTTTAGTAAAAAGGGAGCTGTTTGGTCTCAGATATGTAAATAAATATCTTTACATTTTACAAGTAACAAGATTTCTGCATACTTGCAAGGATCCATGAGCGTCCATGCAACATACATTTTGCCACACTGCTCATGGCTGCAAAGATGTCTTGAACTTTATGACATCATAGACTTTACACGTCTACAAGTGCGTACTGTGTCAGAGCTTTTAATTATGCACAGATAATGTTTAGTTTGTGAGTTTCATTTAAAAAAACAGGCACAAGATGTTCACTGTGATCATATTGTATATCTCAGGGAAGTTTCTAGTTTCTGTGGATTTTTGTACCATACAGACATGAACAGAAACCAAACGCTCCCTGGATGTTAAGAAGTTAAAACGTGGTAAAACTTGGTAAATGGATCAGCTGTATTAAAAGTAAACACAATACCACTATTAACTACAATAAGCCAAGGATGAATAGATGATATTCTGATTATAAATGTGAAGGTACTCTCCCTTTAAGCTCATTATTTATGGGTCAGTGGTCATTTTGTGGAATAAAGAACATCTCAATCACGGCAGGAAACCTTTAAAGTAAAACTTTGTTGGCCCACAGCACATATCAATGGTGAAGTTCACTGATGGAAGTAGTTCTGATTTTTAATAACTCTGCATTTTTTTTTAGCTGGTGTGTGGTTTTACCTGGACAGTGCCCTAAAATGAAATGCTGCAGGGAAGGTTTTATGGGGAAAGACATGTAAGCCAGATGTCGTCAAGAAAGAGTCTCAGAGGTCATATCTCTCTCTCTCTCTCTCTCTCTCTCTCTCTCTCTCTCTCTCTCTCTCTCTCTCTCTCTCTCTCTCTCTCTCTCTCTCTTACATCATTCATAGTCTCTGTCCAGGCAGTGTTGTTACCATTAAGTTTGGAAAATTGTGGGGAAACATGCCTTTGTTCCAAGGGACAACCTCCAGACAACAGCAGTGACTAACATCATGGCTGGATTCAATTTAAAAAGAAATCTGGAATTCAAATTAATTTCAGAACATCTTTTAAGGCATTTCTCAGACACAGATTGGAGTCTGCTTTCCAACTATTGGATACATTAACTAAGTTATGTCTAAATCTCATTATTTCCCCCTGAAAATATTTATTTGTACACGACACAGCATCATTTGACAGACCTTTTTGTCCTGAGTAACTTGTATTTTTTGTTGTTGGAAGCAATATGGTTATTCAAGGCACCATCCTTGCTGCACACCAACCTGAGGTACAAACTGAGCTACAGTCAGGGACAAAAAACCCAAATGAAATGATAAAATCCAGCATCTCAAATGATTGTAATGCATATAACATCCTTCACCAGTCCTCCAGAACACCAGAGAAGTAAGAAATACTGCATTAATAATCTCATATCAGAAGCAAAATAAATAAAAAGAACTTCAGAATATTTTGCACAAACACAAACAAGTGCAGATTCTTATTGTGTTATAAAGTAGTGTAGCTGTTACACATTTCTAGACCAATTTATATCTACTCATTAGCATAAAGTGACGCCTCGATAGATATCTGTCTAAATGCAATCATAATCTGTGCTTTTCAGTAATATATGAAGCAAAACATCGGATCATTTTGACTCATATTTTGTGGAAACGGCTCACTTTTACTCCTTATTGGTACTTTTCTATAGTTTTGACATGACAGTCTCACCACAAGGTCCATTTAGTATCACACAGCCTTAGATGTTCTTTCTTTAAATCTCTTTACAGATGTATGTCTTGTATGTTTATGTGCTTTATGTTTTTTAATGTGGCAATGTTTAATGTTTGTTTTTATGACTGTTTAAAAGCCCTTCTTGGGACGGGCATTGGAAACTGAATTTCTGCAGATAGACAGGGTTGGTTTTTGTCAGCACACTTTTTCAAATGGCCTTTTAATCCTTCAAATCCCTCTGAAATGAAGTGACTCTTTTCTAAATCATCCTTGGGTGTTCCCTTAAAATCCCGCACATTGTGTTTGAAGATCCAACACTTAGTTGTGAGAAGTGTCATAAGTTTGGAGCGAGCAGTCCGACCTTCTAAAAGTGTGTTGAGATCCAGAGTAAACAGTTTAAAGGTCCGTGTCCTTTAAAGCAAACCCTGAGAAGGCACAGCAGCTGAACAGCTGGGGCTCATGTATCCCCGGTGCATACCTCATTTCCATCCTGTGCACGCCTGCCTGGTGACACGTGCGCCTGGTGTTTCATGCTGCTTTGAAGATGTCAAATCTGCAGCCAGTTTCGCTGTTGTTATGTTATGTTGGGATGCAAAGCAAGAATGTTGGATACAAGATATTTGTTAATGCAACATTTGATCTGATTTTACAGAAATATGCATTGTTTGTGGACAAAGGAAATAATTTACATTTCATTGTCCTGGAAGAAGGAAGAGGTTTGGGTTTTTTTATTATTCAAATTTAGGGTCTAAGGATACCGAGTGCCTTATGTTTTACAGATTGTAAAGCCCTTTGAAGCACATTTTTGATTTGGGATTGTAAATATAATTGACCTGAGTCAACCTACAGTTTATTAGTCTGGGTTTCAATGAGGAGTGTCTGTGTCCAATAATGATTTAAAGTCTTAAAAACTTCTAACTCCAGTTGCTCTAATTGAGCTCTAATGTGGTGAAAAACACAAAAACAAGCCAAGTTGAAACTGGCAGGAATAGAAACCAACCAGTTCCCAAACCGTAGTCAGCATTTTTAGGGAACATGTGTCATACAGTATAATCTTTCAAACACAAAAACACACATATCCTCAAATCTCAGCCCAGGGTGGCAGCAGAGCTACAGAGTCTAAGTCTGGACTTGTTTCTGCAAAATAAATTCTTCTTTTTTACTAAGAATCGCTGTGTTATCGTTAGCTTACAATGAGCCCTTCATATCTACTTAGGGAGTGGGTCCTCTTTCACGAAATCCGCCATGTTACACTGCCATGTTTCCACAGTAGAGCTTAGATCGGCCCAAAAATTCAAGCCTGAACCTACCCGAGCCCGAGCACGTTGCGTCCGAGCCCGGCCCGGCCATTAACTGTAATTATGAGCCCGAGCCCGATTTAAACCCGACACTTTTTTAATACGTGGGCCGTTATAACTGACGTTCTCAACTACAATTCAGAGTTGTTTGAACTGCAGAAATCTGTTTAGAATAATGCAACAAGGACGAAGCCTGTAAACTGCGCTGTTTGTTTATTCAGAATGGAACGGATCGCAAATGGATCTGAATAAAGAAACGTAAAAAAAAAGAAACAATGATGAACAACATATTGTTGTCACTGCCCACGACTTGTTTAAACTGCTTCCATACCTCCGACTTTCCTCCACACTTGCTCAAAGGTAATTCTCTTGTTTTTCTTTTTTCTTTACATCTTCAAGCTCCATGTTGCACTTAAGATACACAATACAGCACAGCAGGCCCGGTGTGATGCGTGCGAGAGGAGGAGACTCCGCGCATGAAGTGCTGCATTTTGTAACTGCAGCCTAAATTTTGTACACATTTGTTACTTTTATATAGCTTATATATACATATTTATAATATTTCTGATTATGGCATAGCTTTCTCCCCACCCAATTAGGCTAAATAGGTAATGGATTAAAAAAAAAAAAAAAAAAAAAAAATTGCTTGATCAAGGGTCCGGCCCCGGCCCGGCCCGAGGATAGTGGCGGAAAATAACGGCGGTCAGGCTCGGGCTCGGGCCGAGAATCTAAACTCTATTCCACAGTAGCCCAGAATGAACAAACCGAACACTGGCTCTAGAGGCAGCCTTTTGCATTTTTACGTTACCTGAAGGCCACCGTATAGGTTCTACTACATGCTTGGAAAAGGGAGGCGTGAGGGAAGGGGTATTCATTTCACTTACCGCTAGATGCCACTATATCCCACACGCTGCTCTTTTAAAGTGTCCTGAGACTTAGGGCCCTATCTTGCACCCGGCGCAGCGCAGCACAAAGCCCAATGCAAGTGTCTTTGCTAGTTTAAGATTGACGCAGTTGTCAATTTCCCGTCCAGTGCCCACATCGTTTAAATAGCAAATGCACCTGCGCCCATCTGTGCGCCCATGGGTGTGCTGGTCTTACAGGGAGGTGCTACACCAGGCGCTTCACGCCGTGCGCTTAGATCGTTAAAATAAGGCCCTGAGTGTTACGATTACTTTAATTAGTTTATATAGATAAATAATGTACAGTGCAACTCCCTTCTATTGTTTAAAGATATAAAAAATATAAAATACATTTTCAAACCATGAATTTATCACATGTGATACACAGCACGAGCTTACAGTAAACATGAGAAAGCAGTAACGCTGGGATAGTATAAACATTAAAATGCCTAATATATTTGAAAAAAGAAGGCAGTAACACTTAGTTCAGGTTTCCTTTGCCATCATCAGTATTGACTTAAGAACTTTGCAACCTCTTTTTCTGTGTTCTGTTTTTCCTGGTTGGCTAATAAAGTCGAAGATAAATGAAGGACAATGGACTCACAACAAGGATTAAAAAATGGGCTCATAATGTGCTATTCCATAAATCACAAACAGTAATCGCTCTTCAGTTGTCTTGATCTTGACAGCGTCTTGAACATTTTTTTTTTTGCCAGTTTTAAGAGAAAATAATGAGAGTTTTGAGATAATTTTGGCCTCATGAGTCTGCAGGCCTGAAGCTCAACTAGTGCTTTTGATTCTACTTGTCTGTTTTATATTAATTTTGATTTTGTTTTTGCTTTTTAGTTGCCTCATCCGTGACTTTACCAATATGATCTTGTTTGATTGTTTCTCATTTTTATCTTTATTTTTCTGAGCACTGCAATTTGTTCCTCACTGACGGCTCTGTACACCTGAGTGATAAACAGTTATGATTTAGAGCAGAGCAGCAGAGATTATACGACTCCAGATGTTGCTTTAAGGGCATTACTGATGAGTCAACCTCTCTTCTCACCTACAGTGCATAAACCCTTTTAGTCATGTGTCCTTAAACTGCATTATCAGCGTGTGAGTACAACCAAATGTGACTTGATCTCACTCGTATTCGCTCACAGCTGACTACCATCTCTTCAGAGCCCTTTAAAAGCTGTTGCAAAACTAAAGGGATTTTCTTGAAATCCTCCAGTGATTCCCAGTTTTACAAACAGGAACTGTTTTTTGGATACAGTTTTATAGCGAAAAAACAATATTGCCAAAAGCTCTGCTTACCAGTTGGAACTGTGTGTTTTATTACCGGATACAATATTATCTGATCAACAATTCAGTGAGGAGTACTTGCTGTCTCAATCAGAAGGCTTGTATACACAGTTTATGATTCATGCCTCTGCATCTAACACATGCCTTTAAACCTTTAACCTTCTTCGAACTGTTACACTTTTGGGTAAAAAAGCAACAACTAAAGGATCATTTGTCTGCCTGAATTATTATATTTCTATTATATAGAAATCACTACACAAGTTCACCAAACCCAAGGAGCTACAACTAGCTTTTAAAATGTAAGAAGAGAAGAAGTTGGGTAAAATTCTGCTTTCTACCTCCCACAGCAAGAAACAAAATGTCAGAATCATTGACTGGGTTCACGGTGTGTTTATTTTGAGTTTCAATATGATTTCTAAAATGTATGACCTAAACACTATGTGTGGCGCTCTCATACGTCAGCTGGTGATTAACAAGCAGCTCCAGCAGCCAAAATGTTCACTGTCTTTGTTATGGTTATGGGTTATGAAGAAGAGGAAAAGTGATGCATAAACGAGCCATCAGAGGGAACTTGGACCGCTGGTGTCCAAGTCCAGATGTGATTTTTGATCTTTATAATGATGCAAAAAAATCGTTAGTTGTTTTCATTTGTTGCATTCAACATTTGTATCCATGTTCTGCACTGCAATATACACTCTCTTTCAGTGTCTTGGAAAAGGGAATTGGAAATTGAAAAGGGTGTATTTTCCACTTCTCAAAATCCTTTTTTTTTAATTTCAGATTTTACCTCTGAGGCTACACACAGGCTGTTTTACCTTATTGAATCAGAATCAGAACAAATCAGAATCAAAAATCATTTATTGCCAAGTAGGTTTTCACATACAGGTACAAGGAATTTGTTTAGTTGATTTGGTGCATAACAGTCACAATAAACATAGTAAGAGAAAAGAAGAAAGTACTGCAAAAGTCAAGAATTAAAAATATTTAAAATATATCTGTTTTGAAATGAGTGTTAAAAACAAAGAGGATGGAAGGTGCAAAATAATGACTAACTAAACTAAACTAAACTAACTAAAACTAAAATTGTCATTTTTTACTCATGAAGGTTGTTATACGTGCAGACATCACTCAGCTTACACAAAAAAATACATGCTTGGGTTACATGGGTTAAAAAATGTATTTAATCCATTAAATATTCACATTTATTATCGTCCTAAAAAAAATACGTGAATTGAACATCAGTCAAATAAAAAACATTTAAGCACATTAGAGTTCTTTAAAGGTCCCATATTGTAAAAGTGAGATGCCATGTCTTGTTTTATTATAAAGCAGGTCGAGGTGCTAAATAAATACAGAGAAAGTATCAAAACGCTCAATCCATGGAGAAATGCACACAGCCCGTATTCAGAAACTGTGCCTTTAAATGAGTCGTCTGGACTTCCGTATGGTAGTGATGTCACAACTATACTATATATTGGTAGAAAGTTCCGCTACAATGCCATTACTGTCATTCCCCGGCTGCAATGATGGTGGAGAGAAAGTCAATTTTGTACGATACAAAGTATAAATTCTTTCCTACTGTCTGTGCAGGTACTGGTCTGATCTGGATGGATGATGTGGCGTGTGCAGGGACCGAAGACACCATCCATCAGTGCAAGTTTTCTGGCTGGGGCAAAACCAACTGCGGCCACGTGGAGGATGCTGGTGTGACATGCGCCGTCTAAAACTTTCATGATCCTGTCAATGCTGCAGCGGCCAAGCATCTCCTCTCAAACTGTGCCTTCGACTTTTAAGTAGCGATAAGGTGCACAACGTCCTGCCATCGCCAAGGGTGTCACATTAGCAGTATGTTGTTTTTTACCTGCAAAAAAAAGTGACAAACCTCCATGTTGTGCATGAACTAAAAATCTGCAGCTTTTCTTTAAGTTCATGGTTAAACATTTGACCGTTTTACCTACAAGACTGAACCATGGGAGCAAAGAAAATGCACACATTTTCAGACTTTGAGCAACCATAAGAGCTAGGGATGATCGCACCACAGGACACTTCATCAGGACTAAATTAGAGACCTCATGTCTTCAATGAAGCCAAAGGTCAGCTTTCATATAGTCTATATCAACCACCTGAAATTCTGATGGATGTCCCTCATTTCGACCAGATGTCCATCATCTTCAGCTTTCTTTGTGTTGGCATTTTAAACTCCGGTGGATTTATGAGGCCTATGGTTAACTGCTCCTCAGATCTCTGCAGGGTAAATCCAGACAGCTAGCTAGACTATCTGTCCAATCTGAGTTTTCGGTTGCACGACTAAGACAAGCTTTGAACGTACACACGTTCCACCAAAACAAGTTCCTTCCCGAGGCTATTTTGCAACAGCACCATTGCTCCGTCCGGCGATTAGCGCCGCCCAAGACGATTGTGATTGGTTTCAAGAAATGCCAATAAACCAGAGCACGTTTTTCTCCCATCCCGGAATGCTGTGTGGACTAGCCAGAGCCTCCTCCGCAGCGCTGTGGAGGAAGGTCTGGCAATGCGAGACTAGCTTTCATAGGGTCCTTCTCTCCTCAGAGGCTTGTCAGGTTTGCAGTTTTGATCTCCAGTGTGGATTAGAAGCTGATCCAACAACTTCATCAGCAGAGACTTCATTTGTCTCCAAGTTTCTGAGGAGCTGAAACGGCACATAAAGAAACTGACAAGACTGACTCTTTGACAAACTGATTTACAGGCAGCTGCTCTTCACAGTATTATGTAGGGATGGCTTTTGAATGATGCTAAACATACACAGTTTTGACTTATTATACATCAAATAGCATTACCTAGTAAGCAGTCGTTTGATGATTTGCAGGTCAATAGCTGGTGAGTTAAAATTGGACTTAAAGGTGCCCTGTGGAGTTTTATGTAAACAAACAGAAGTTCTGTTTACATTCAGAGTTACTCACCAGTCTGTATCCTTGAGGTCTAACAAATGCATTGATTACATTTCTTTCCCCATAAAACATTTGCAAAGCCAATTTATTTTTTGAAGCATGCATTGTTTACATCCATCTTTGCTAGCAAGCAGTCTTCTTCTTCTTTGCCTTTTTTGGCAAATTGCTAAGTTTCTCTGCCAAAGCGGCAGTTTTTAAAGTTTTTTAAACTCTCCCCTAATCAATATTTTTACATTGCATACACATAGTTATTACCCACAGTAAATCTGTACAAAGCTTATTGTTTTGGGGTCATCAACCTTATCTTCAGCTACAACAGGAAGCTGTTTTCTGTCATAAAAGCTCTGATAAACACACGTTACGACAGAAACAACAAACATTTAGCAACTAAAGAGACAGATATTTTTCTGAGCAGGTGGTGGAGGCCAAAATCCCGTGGACAGAAACAAGGCTCCGCATGAATGCTGTTCTGTCTGCTGGATGTGTAAATTGGCAAATGTTTGCTGGCAACCTTATGAGGAGATAATATATTTTAGGGCTGCCATGAGCAGAAAGAAAAGTTAGTTAGGCAGCTTTTAGCGCAGATTTAACCTCAATATCTAGTTTTTTTAACCTGCAAATCACCAAACCAGTTTAGGGTGTGCTTTTTTTCATGGAAATTTAAAAAAATAGAAGAAGCAACTAACAAAGAATTTGGAAAGCGCTATCTGTCACTGCATTTGACAGATGAAGCGATTATGAGGAAGAGAAAAAAGATGAGAATAAACAGATGGATGCCGGCCGTGTACGATTTACAACTGTCTGTGTTTACTGCCAGAAGTTCGGATGTTTCAGCATAAATGCACATGTGTATATGCACCTCAAACACACGCACACACACACACATGCCAAACGCCAAACCAACCATAACAGACAAGCTTTTTCTTCTGTTTTATGCCTCTCTCAATGGGGTTTAATCTTTACAGTTGCTCTTGAATCCAAAAAGGTTGGTACCTCACAAGTGTCCTTGCAGCAACCTGTCTTTTTATTCAGTCATGTTTTATATTTGAAGGAAATATTTTTTAGTGCACCTTAAAATTTGGCAAACATAACAAATCTCAAAGGGCTGTAGTTGAATACTCTCCACTTCTATATTCTGTAGTGAAATCGGTCTGTGTAAGCTCTCCTTCTCTTTTTTCAAAATCAAAAATTGTCTGGCCCACTTTCTTTTTAATGAAAATGAATCAGCACACATGACGTTTATTTAAGAGTTTGTGTTCATGTGAGGGAAAAATGTTGGATATGAATTTGAGTTTTCAAGGCGGCTGCTGCCAGAAATTATTTTCTCTACCTCATGTTCAAGTGCCTTGGTTTTTGTTGAGGGTTTCTGTTTTAAACCACAACAAAATAAAAAATTAGAGAGGGAGTCTGGGAAAAAGTGAAAAATGAGGTGAGAAACCAGACTCAATAGACTGAGGTGTCTCAGAAGACGTTAGCAACGTGAAGGGGCATTGCGGATGGGTATGAACAAAAATCAGGTGTCATCAAGTCTTGTCATGAAGTCGCTTCTGGTAAAGAAAGCTGCGATCATTTTTACATTTTGGCCAAATAACAATCACAATTGAATACAAACATTATCAGGCATTGACAACTCTTCGGCTCTCCAGAAGCTAGTTGGTTATCTTTTTCATTTTTATTCGCTCATCCTTAATGCTGAAGATTTTTCACTTTGTTCACAAGGTTTGGAAACTGTTTTATAAAAGCAATAATGCCCCTAAATGTTTACTACTGCATCTATTGGGACATAAAGCTTTAGTGCGTAACTTTTTGATATTAATGAACGTCCGTTACATTCAAGCCATTGCCAAATGAGTTGCTCCACACAACTCTCTCTGTATTTCTCAGTATGGCTATGTTCAGAAGATTGTGTCGTCCGGTGACTTTCCCGTGCAGAAATTTGAGTGAAGATAATTACCTCTTCTGAAGAGTCCATCATGTTGTTATAATCCTCCGTGTCCTCCTTGGCTACCAGCAACTGTGTGGAGGAGGGGTGGGGGCGAGTTCGCGATCACGGAAGGCTTGTATCATGTGGACGCGCCGACCACGTTGTCGTCATTACTTAGAATTCCTCATGGGGGCGACAGAAACTACGCACTATAGCTTTAATGACACCAACACTACAAGATGTGGCTGCCTAATGTATCCCAGTTGTTTCTTTCACATTATTACTATTATTATAATACAAATTAGAGCTGAAACGATAAGTCAATTAATCAATTAGCAGATAGATTCAGTCAGATTGAGTTATCTTTTAAAGGTGCTGTAGGTAGGATTGTGCAGATCCAGGACTTAGCCAAATAATTTGAACATCGACAACTTCTCAGTCCTTCCCCCCTTTCCGCTAAAGCCCAAAACGGTCTCCTAAGCCCCTCCCCCCACAAGGGGATAGATTTGAATGTAAAAATACATCTGCATGAATCCAAAAGTGGCACTTCAAAGATAAAGAATATCCTTAAGATTCATGCAGCACACTCATTTCAAATTCTTCTCTGCCAGGAGGAATTCTTTTCTCCGCACAGAAAGCAATAAACTATAATATGACACGTGAAATACAGCAGCTGACAGTGACAGAACTTTGTCTGACACCACCTTAAAGATTTCTGGGCAGTCCATCAAATGTAAAAAAAAATAAAAGAAAATTAAAAAAGAAAAAGAATAGATTAAAATACAGATGACAGTTCTTGCAACTTGAGGCTGCCAAAGTACAATGTTTCCCAGTATGACACAAATCAAAGGACCTACAATCCTCATACAGTCCTCCACAAACCAGTCAATATACATTTCATTTACAGTATTAGCAACTTGATGTAATTGTGACTACCAGTAGTTTATTATTTCTGTACTCCATGAGGTGGTTTCACTAAAAAAAAGTGAATGGAACAAATTAGAAATGCACAAGGTTATAGAGTTGAATACGTACCAACTAATGTGTGCGTGATTGAGTGTCATACTCACAACACACATACACACACACACACACACACACACACACACACTCGTACATCTGCTCTGGTTTTCTGTGCAGCACCACAGTGTAGCTGACAATCTGACTGAGTGGCAGCCAGGTCTTTATGTCTCGTTCTGATGACCCTCATTCATCTTGTAGAGGCGTCACGTTCAGCACTTTGGCTGTGGAGTTATTACTTTAAAGCTCTGCCTTTCAAAAACAACAGCCAAAGATAACACCCGGAGCTTCATCTGTATATTTTCACTCATTCGCTTATTTGTCATCTCTTTTAACCAGAGAAGCAAACAAAATATCACTGATTGGAATTCCTGTGAAGTGTTTTCTCAAAAAATACTTTTGTATTTACGCAGGATTGAGTATGTGTTATTCCACAGTACTGATATAGGCATTACGCAGCAGGCCTTTAATATTCATTAATGTTACACCATAAAGTATTTTGACAGAAGCAGGAACTATCAGTGCTAAAACATGGCAGTGCTCCCAGCTTTTGTTTAATTTTTTTGCCATTTCCTTTTTAAGTAAGGTGGAAAGTGGAAGAAGTAAAGACTAATGTTAAAGGGATACATATTATCCTTGCTATCTTATCATATAGGTATTTGCCAGCAGATTGGACTTTCATAAAAGTTTCTTAAAGCAGAGTCACAGTTATATCTCAGTGAGCAGGGTCAAGTATTTACAGCAAAGATTATTAGCAAAATATAGTTAATGTCAGTGGCTTCTCTCATCCATGACCCTGACATTTGTGATCTTGGATGGTCATTTACATATGTAAGATATATGACTAGTTTGAGCACTAAAAGTCAGTTAGGCCTTTTAGTTGCAGATACATTAGGAGAGTATTGGTTGGAGATTGGCAGACCAAGCAGCTACGGTAAATCAGTTTTTTTTAACCCTTTGTCTCACCCATGACTCAATTTTTAGCTCCGAAATTTCAATTACACCGATTGAAATTTAAGTTTACAGACTTTTGTGTCCTGCTATCCATCATCAAGAGCTCAAAAGTGACTAGATATAGAAATATCAACAACAACAAAGTCTCCTGCAACTCATTTGCATATCAAGTGACCCCAACAGGCATCCATACCTAAAGATGAAAAAACTCTGAGGTAGCGTTTAAAATGTCTCAGTGTCACCTCTAGGTGTAACATTGCTGCTTTTCAGAGGAAGGCACAGTAGATATAATCATAATAATCATGTAGGATTAACTGCACTGTAGGTTTATGCTTTATGCTTTTTAAAAGTAAAAACACACTCGCTTTGTCCAGTTTTGTTTTTTTTTACTGATTTTGGTTAGTCTAATAGTTTTTCTTCTTTAAGTATATGTAGCTTTTTTATAATGAGAAATTACCTTTCTCATGCTACAAACTCTTCTTTATCCAAATAGTAGGAATAATCTTCCTTAAAGAGAAATCTAACTCAAACTAACAATGTTCTGGTCAAAATGGGTTCTGGAGACTGCAAAATGGGAAATTAGTGCAAACCAATCACATATGAAAACCTTATGCGCACAATTCAACCAGCGTGTCTCCTCCGGTTGATCTTCTCACAGCAAAATGCATTTTGACTGGTGTTCCTTCCTGGCAAAGTTGCCAGGAACCAATCAGGTTAGGAATCAGATATCTAACCTGATTGGTTAGAGGCTCCTCTGACCTCAGATCAATGCTTCAGCTTTGCGGGGTCAAATAACTCGAATACTTTTACTTTGAAAATGTAAAGCAGCCTAATGCCATAACTTTTGAAAGTGAGAACACATTGCAAAGTGCACTCAACCACTAAAATGTGTCATTTTATAAATGTATACTTGGTTGTACAAAGACCTTACTATGCTATACTTTGGCATAATGGCTCTAAGCATATAGGCGTATACATGTGTCTGTTTTTTTATTACATTGTGCTGGTCATGACTCATATAAAGGCATATACAAATGCCTAAATCAAACATGATTATGTCAAGAAAATACTCAATACAGTGCTTCACGTTTCCTTTGTGTTCTGTTGATTTGTACCACTAAAATGCTGTACATGCACTGCTGAAGTAATAAAATGTAGATTTGTTTAAACAGGTGAACGTTGATATTCCTGTATTCCTATTGATATAATTTATGTAACATTGAGAGAGGTGAATTGGAAACAGGCACTTTTGAGACGTCAAGAGGTGAAGAGAGAGGCAGGAAGTTGACTTGTGTGTGAGCAGTGGTGGAATGTAACTAAGTATATTTACTTAAGTGCTATACTTAGGAGCAAATTCAAGGTACTTGTACTATAAATAACGGAAGAACTGGAGAATTTCTTGGAACTAGTGTCGGTAAACAAAAGACGGTGCTCATTGGTAGGGGGCATTAATAAACCCAAGGCACTCTTAAGAAAACATTTGAAATGCCTTAGATGCATTAAAGGCATTTTACATTATTTCTTGAGATGAGTACTTGTACTTTACTTGAGTTTTTCCATTTTGTGCTATATTATCTTCTACTCCACTGCATCTCAGAGGTAAATATTGTACTTTTTACTCCACTACATTTGTCTGACAGCTTTAGTTACTTTCCAGATGACAGTTTTTCACCCCCTTTCCTGATCAGTGAAAACCATGTATCTCCAGATGTGTTGATGTTGAATGTTTATGATAAACTGAAGGATGAAGTGTTCCTTTATGTGTTGAGAAAAGTCTCCTATTTCTTAAGCTAAAAAAAGTCTTTAAAGGCCTCTTGGATCAGCTGGAAAATGCATCATCACAAAGCTGAAAACAGGGATGTTTTTCTGACACCATGAAAAGTTTTAAAACTTTTTAGAGATTCTCTATTCCCACAGGACAGCGATGCTACAAACATATGATGATCTTATAGAACTTTAGTTAATATTTAAGTAATATTGCACGTGGGTGTGTACCACGTGTATGTGCCTTGATTGACAGCTCCGAACAATAATTACAAGTGTGAACGTTTCCACATGTGAAGCGGATGTAGAAATGATTGGATGAAAAATCACCTGATGTCCGTCACACATTGTCTACAGTCAGAACAAAGACTGAAGTTTGACTCGGGTCAACGTGGTCTCACTTATCCTCGAGGAAGGTAAGGCTTTATATTAGTTTTTATTTGATACAGTAAAACATTCTATAGGTTTGCAAGTGGAACCAATTTTACACATATGTAGATAGATAGATAGATAGATAGATAGATCTCATTCTAAAAACATATTTGATCATTTTGTTTGCTGTTGGTTTAGTAATGTGTTAATAATAGCACTGTAGTTGAGGCTGTCTTCAATATATTATTTGTTTGGGATCATTTTAAGCCACTGTGTCTCGAATTTTTAGGTGATTATATTGTCTTTCAAATTATTCTGATGCCAAAATGTATGCAGTATTACTTGTCCCACTTGGGGGCAACACAACAAGCTGTTAACACGACACTGACATATTGTCACCTTAAACGATTCATGTGGTAAACTTTTAGTTGATTATTTACAGACTGAGGAGACGCAGAGAAGCATTCATTTGGAGTTGTGCTTGTGTCCACTTGATGAATGTAAGCCATTATTCACTCTCTTTTACCTCTGTTTTGGTCTCCACCAACCCCTGAGAGAAATATGTGGTTCTTTAGCTGCTAAATGCTTCACGATGTTCAACAGCTAGTTGCTAAATGTGTCTGTCTGCTGTTTGGTGCTGAGCAGGTATAGTGTATCAGTGTGTTTAAACAGAGATTGCCCGCTGCAGCTGAAAACAGTGAGAAATGTAAGAGTGAACCAAAATAGTAACAGTGTGAGCCATAAAACCCAAACAATGAGCTGAAAGAAGCTAAATCACTACTTAGAGCTGAATATTCTCTGTGCATTCGTTGCCACGTGTGATCCCTTTCAAGTTGACCCATTGTTAACATAAAAATATTGATTATCGCTGCTCTAAAATTGTGATAAACTTTTTGAATGTGTCCAAACTTCTTCTTTATTTAATCCCTAGTGCCCAATATTTACTTGCAATCATTTAATTTGAGTGTGAACACTAAGTGTAACATTTATGCAATGCCCTCAATGAAAAATGCCATGTCCACAGTACACTACTCAAGATAATGCACAATGCATGTCCCCTAATCCCATTTTGTCAACCACTGAATTAAAATAGAACAATAGCAGCATCTGAATCTTTACATGTGAGGGTATGTTGTTACAGATTGTTTCTCGCTCTGATTGTACACTCATTATACAATCAAATGTTTTCTACAGGGCCCTGGAGAACCACATCCAGAGATCCGAGGCATGAAATTAGCCAGAACATTGTTCCAATTCCTGCTTTGACCACCCCAAAGAGAGAAGAGAAACAACAGATGCTGTTTTTTTCTCCTCAGCATCAGCTCCCTCCCTCCGTCCTTCTTCATCCTATCGTTTGGCATTCATGATCACTGGCTAGACTTTAGTGTGTCATAGGCTAGATCCAACTGTATTTTGTCTTTTAGTGTTTTGGAGTGTCAGGACAGATGCTGCATGTTTGCACAAAAGCAAAATGTATTTCATGGGCTGCAGTTCTGTGTGACTCCAGATGTAAAAAGAAGCCACATTCTCACCAGTTAAAACCACAGCCAGATAGAGAAAGGAAGTTTTATCTGTGAATCTTGACACATGAATCCTGGGTGGTCCTGCACTTCAAGCGCTGTTGTATTCATGACCTTAAAAAGTCTGAAATCTGGGATGTTGAAAGTATTCTATAGTCTATGTTCCTAAATATATATAAAAAAATTGGTTTATTAGGTTAAATGAAGTCTTCCCAGAAGAGTGGAGGCTGTTCTAGCAGAATATTAATGTCCATGACTTTAAAATAAGATGTTCAACAATCACATATGGGTGAAATATTTGCGTATCCACAACCAGAAAGTCATTGATTCCTATGAGTTCTGTTTTTTTTTTCTTCACATGAATGTGTTTCAAAACAATTCTGAAAATGTGATTTGGATTTGTGTTTGTGTTGTTTAAATGGTCATTATGTATACATATTCTGTCCCATGATATGTGAGCAAAACATCTGGCTGTATCTTATGATAGTAGTAAATTGAGAACATTACATGAAATTATTTATTTGTTCTTTACTTGATCATTAGACTAAGCATCCTCCTCTCTTTCTTTCTGGATGTTTCTCTGTGGTCTGACCAGAGAGTAACCCATCCTTATTCTATAAAAATGCACCACAACATGTGGCAGCATGAGCCCACAAACATGAGCTCATTTCCCTTCAGGGGTACGAGGCATGGGGAGAAAGAGAGAGAGAGAGAGAGAAAGCAATACTCACAGTCTTACCATCCGCGTCCAGTTGTCATTTGACCACATTCCTGCTATTCTTCCTCATAATGAAACGGTTATCCCTCCACACAACGAGAGGATAGAGTTAGGAACATCTGCACTATGTGAAGGAGATGAAACAATAATGGGATCATGAGAGTTGAGAGGTCGAGGTCAAATTCATCGTCTGAGTGAGTGAAATTCTTTCGGACAAGTCCCCGACATTAAATAAAGAACAGACACATGCTGTGATGAAGATTTAACAAATAAAGTACTGTCTCTCAGAAGCTAAAATACTGAATTCTGAAATACTGAACTCCAAGTAAAAGCAAGAAACAACATTCTCTATGTCAGGGATCAATGTTGATTTATTTGGAAATATGGCCTGTCATCTTCTCATTCAGGATTTCAATCACCTGTATGATGACAACATCATTATAGTCAGAGTTAGTATGGTATCTATCTATCTATATATCTATCTACCTACCTACCTACATATCTCTCTCTCTCTCTCTCTCTCTCTCTCTCTCTCTATCTGAAAACTAATTTTGCAGTCCAACGTGCAACCTCCAGGCTCCTACCATAATAAACCATAATTTTATGACGTGACTGACCTCAGGTGGTTTAACGCTGTATTACAACTCAAACTGGTTTTAAAATCATGTTGAAATATATTTAGGGTAACGCTGTCCATCTTTATAATCACAGTACAACAAATACCCCCTAAAGTATTTTAAAACAAAGGAAAACAGGCGTGTAGTTTATACTCTGCTGTTGTCTTTTCCAGACGCAAACGACCTTCGTTCAGTTTGTTCCTCTGCGGGATCCGTGCAGCCTGGTGAACCGGAAGTAACATTTTGAATGTTCGGCGCGTTTAATTTCGGCAGTTTTGTTGTGACAGTGAAAGAAAACGCAGGTAACGTTACATTTAATCATAATAACACCATGAAAAACAACTTCAATTGGACTGTTGTCACATAAGCATCAAATAATTTGATGTCAAAGCTAACTTTGCGGCTGAAGTTAATTTTAGCTTTCTTTACGTTAAGTTTGGTCACTAACGTTACTGTGTCTCCGTTGTCTAGCTAGCTAAATGTTCACTTAATATTGTTGGCAAACAAGTTATCCAACAGTTCATGTCTTTTTCAAATTTTAATTGCCACTAATTTTGCAGCTGCCAAACGTCGCCACTCTTCATTTTTCACAACGCCATTATGCCATCCTCCATTCCATTTTTGGCTTTTTATTGGCGTTTTACGTAGTCTTCGACAAATATAACTTTATACATAGCAGAAATTGGACATGAGACAGTAAAGATTTTAATTCGGCTTGTATCACATACATCAACAAATATCTTAGGCTACGTCTATAAAATATTAACTTTTAGAAATCAGATCATGTTAAATAGTAACTTACAAGCCTCACAATTAACGTTAGTAGCTCAGTATAGTTACATGTTATGTGTTTGGGTCAGTAGCTGTATCCCCGATTTGTGTTTTAGCCTGATAACTATCATGTTGTTTGTTTGCATTGCCAGAATGGCCTCCCCTCCCAAATGCATCAATGAGAGCGCATTCAAGACCCCTAAAAACGCCCGAGTGAAGAGCTTCGAAAGCAATGGAGGGACCCCAATCACAATCCCGGCTTCCCCTTTCATGAAGAAGTTGGGCTGTGGGACTGGAGTCAACGTTTACCTCATGAACAGGTTTGTAGTGTTCTGATTACCAAAATAAATTGGTTTACGCTTCACTCGCTGTGGAGATAGGTCTGGCAATACGATGCTTCACCTACCAATTTATCTCCTCACATCTACCCTGCCCTTAATCCTAGCCTAACATAATAATAAAGCTTAAAATATGTAAAGGTTAGGTTGCAGTTTTATCGTACAAATAGTTCACCATTTAATTTAAAATGTCTTGGCTCTTTGAAGTGGTTCACCATGGTCCCTTGATGTAGTCAAATTGAGTAACAGGACAGCTTCTGAAATGTACGTGAAAATAAGTTGCTTAGTGTATTGTGGATGCATACTGGATGACAGAGGAGACCCTAAACATCTATTAAAGATGATTAAATCATGACAAATGATGTTTGTGCTTTAATTAGCATGGCCCTATTAAAGTACCAAATGCATGGAGTTGCATGCATTAAAGTTAAAATCATTTAAGTTAAAATAGCTTTACAATGGCCTTGCAAATCCATCTTCCATATAAGATAACATTGTTCAGTACAATAGTAATGTTTCCTAAGCTACTGCATATTCATGTGTTCATGTCTGTGTATAAATAATATGTATGTGTTGTTGATCAAATTAATCCTAGAATGGGGAAGTTAAATGCTTCTCCCTGGGCTGTCAAGAAGATCAACAGCAAGTGTGAAACCAAACAGTTGGCGGTTTACCAGAAGCGCCTGAACGAGGAGGCGAAGGTCCTGAAAGGAATCAATCATCCAAACATTGTTGGTAAGACTTGACAGCAGTACAGTACATTCACTGTGATGTTACAATGTCCAGTGTAACAGACACATTACGTTCTGCAGAATATAAACACGTATGCGAATGACTTAATGCTTCTTTGTGTCACTAGCATCAATGTAAACTAGAGCTGGGCAATATATCGATATTATATCGATATCGTGATATGAGACTAGATATCGTCTTAGATTTTGGATATCGTAATATGGCATAAGTGTCTTTTCCTGGTTTTAAAGGCTGCATTACAGTAAAGTGATGTCATTTTCTGAACTTACCAGACTGTTGTAACTCTTCTATTATTTGCCTTTACCCACTTAGTCATTATATCCACATTACTGATGATTATTTATCAAAAATCTCATTGTGTAGATATTTTGTGAAAGCACCAATAGTCAACACTACAATATCGTTGCGGTATCGATATCGAGGTATTTGGTCAAAAATATCATGATCTTTGATTTTCTCCATATCGCCCAGCCCTAATGTAAACCACAGGAATACTTTTAGTATTTTTACAGACATTTTACACTTACAAAGATACAGATACAAACAGCAGAGTCACAGTTAATGATAACATTGATAGGCAATGACCTCACAATTTTTACTCCAAAGGAACTGCGAAAAAACTGGAATGCATTATTCATCATCAACTTATTTTTTATCTGTTTTCAAATTTTTTGAAACATGCAGGTAAACAAATTAATTCAAATTCACTTGCTAAAGATACAGGTCGAGTTGTATATGTGCAGTTTAGTGTCCCAAATTCCCCATACAATGTCCTTAATTAATTATGAACCTGCTAAACCACCTGTGCTACCTTAACCCTACCCCTAACCCTAACCTGTCTCAATTTGGGACACTAAACTGCACGTAAGCCGGTCGAGTGGACAAATGCATAAACGTTATAGACTTTTTCATGGCTTATTACAGCAGTCAGCTCATTTCAATTTCCCACCAAGCACATCAATCAAGTTTACGTCTTTATTGTGTTCTCTAATATTGTGTTATATTCTGCTTTGTTAATTCTGTGTCTTTCTTATCCCAACATCATAGGGTTTCGTGCCTTTGCCACAGCCAAAGATGGATCAAAATGTCTGGCGATGGAATACGGTGGAGAGCAGTCCCTTAATGACCTGATAGAGAAGAGGAAAGAGGATGGCCTGAAAGCTTTCCCTGCTGCCAACATAGAAAAAGTAGCGCTGCATGTTGCTCGTGGCCTTCAGGTAAACCTGGTATTAACATGTATCATATCTGGATTAACTTTACACCTGTGTCCCTGTATGCCCATGACATTTGAGTTCACATGACAGATTACTGCACACAGTAATCGCTCTTCTTGTAGTTGATACCACCTCCAGCTTGTTAATCATCCTCTAGCATCCTGGCAATTATTTTTTTTACTAAAGTTAGCACCCTAGGCCAAAGGTCAATGATCGATTTTATAATCGTTTCATCTGATCTGAGGCCGTATGTTTTGGACACTCGGGTGAAGAGAGGGGCAGAGCTGTCAACTGATCACCATCTGGTGGTGAGTTGGGTCAGAGGGTGGGGGAAGACTCTGGACAGACCTGGTAAACCCAAACGGGTAGTGCGGGTGAACTGGGAACGTCTGGAGGAGGCCCCTGTCCGACAGACTTTCAACTCACACCTCCGGCGGAGCTTTTCGTGCATCCCTGTGGAGGCTGGGGGCATTGAACCCGAGTGGACAATGTTCAAAGTTTCCATTGCTGAAGCTGCGGCGGGGAGCTGTGGTCTTAGGGTCTTAGGTGCCTCAAGGGGCGGCAACCCACGAACACCGTGGTGGACACCGGTGGTCAGGGAAGCCGTCCGACTGAAGAAGGAGTCTTTCTGGGATATGTTATCCCAGGGGACTCCGGAGGCAGTTGCAAGGTACCGAAGGGCCCGAAGGGCTGCAGCCTCTGCCGTGAAAGAGGCAAAGCAGCGGGTGTGGGAAAAGTTCGGAGAAGACATGGAGAAGGACTTTCGGTCGGCACCAAGGTGCTTCTGGAAAACCGTTCGCCACCTCAGGAGGGGGAAGCGGGGAACCATCCAAGCTGTGTACAGTAAGGATGGGACGCTGCTGACCTCAACTGAGGAGGTAATAGGGCGGTGGAAGGAGCACTTTGAGGAACTCCTAAATCCGACTAATACGCCCTCTATGGTAGAGGCAGAGCTGGAGGATGATGGGGGATTGTCGTCAATTTCCCTGGTGGAAGTTGCTGAGGTAGTTAAACAACTCCACAGTGGCAAAGCCCCAGGGATTGATGAGATCCGTCCAGAAATGCTTAAAGCTCTGGGTGTGGAGGGGTTGTCTTGGTTGACACGCCTCTTCAACATTGCGTGGAAGTCGGGGACGGTGCCTAAGGAGTGGCAGACCGGGGTGGTGGTTCCCCTTTTCAAAAAGGGGGACCAGAGGGTGTGTGCCAATTACAGGGGTATCACACTTCTCAGCCTCCCCGGTAAAGTCTACTCCAAGGTGCTGGAAAGGAGGGTTCGGTCGATAGTCGAACCTCAGGTTGAAGAGGAACAATGCGGATTCCGTCCTGGTCGTGGAACAACGGACCAGATCTTTACTCTCGCAAGGATCCTGGAGGGAGCCTGGGAGTATGCCCAACCGGTCTACATGTGCTTTGTGGATCTGGAGAAGGCGTATGACCGGGTCACCCGGGAGACACTGTGGGAGGTGCTGCGGGAGTACGGGGTGAGGGGGTCCCTTCTCAGGGCCATCCAATCTCTGTACGACCAAAGCGAGAGCTGTGTCCGGGTTCTCGGCAGTAAGTCGGACTCGTTTCAGGTGAGAGTTGGCCTCCGCCAGGGTTGCGCTTTGTCACCAATCCTGTTTGTAGTATTTATGGACAGGATATCGAGGCGTAGTCGGGGTGGAGAGGGGTTGCAGTTTGGTGAGCTGGGGATCTCATCGCTGCTTTTTGCAGATGATGTGGTCCTGATGGCATCGTCGGCCTGTGACCTTCAGCACTCACTGGATCGGTTCGCAGCCGAGTGTGAAGCGGCTGGGATGAGGATCAGCACCTCTAAATCTGAGGCCATGGTTCTCAGCAGGAAACCGATGGAGTGCCTTCTCCAGGTAGGGAATGAGTCTTTACCCCAAGTGAAGGAGTTCAAGTACCTTGGAGTCTTGTTCGCGAGTGAGGAACAATGGAGCGGGAGATTGGTCGGAGAATCGGCGCAGCGGGTGCGGTATTACACTCAATTTATCGCACCGTTGTGACGAAAAGAGAGCTGAGCCAGAAGGCAAAGCTCTCAATCTACCGGTCAGTTTTCGTTCCTACCCTCACCTATGGTCATGAAGGCTGGGTCATGACCGAAAGAACGAGATCCAGGGTACAAGCGGCCGAAATGGGTTTCCTCAGGAGGGTGGCTGGCGTCTCCCTTAGAGATAGGGTGAGAAGCTCAGTCATCCGTGAGGAGCTCGGAGTAGAGCCGCTGCTCCTTCGCGTCGAAAGGAGCCAGTTGAGGTGGTTCGGGCATCTGGTAAGGATGCCCCCTGGGCGCCTCCCTAGGGAGGTTTTCCAGGCACGTCCAGCTGGGAGGAGGCCTCGGGGAAGACCCAGGACTAGGTGGAGGGATTATATCTCCAACCTGGCCTGGGAACGCCTCGGGATCCCCCAGTCGGAGCTGGTTAATGTGGCTCGGGAAAGGGAAGTTTGGGGTCCCCTGCTGGAGCTGCTACCCCCGCGACCCGTTACCGGATAAGCGGAAGAAGAAGATGATGATGATGATGATGACTAAAGTTACTATCTAACCTGCCTGCAGTGGTGGAAGAAGTACTTTGATATTTTACTTAAGTAAAAGTAACAATACCCCAATGTAGAAATATCCTCAAGTCCTTTATTAAATATTTTACTTACGTAAAATAACAAAAGTATTAGCATCAAAATATATTTAAAGTCCAAAAGTAAAACAAGGCATTATGCAGAAAGATTCATTTCAAAATACTTTATATTCTGTTACTGAAATATTATTAATGCATTATTGTGTACATCACTTAGCATCCAATAAAGTCTCTTAACCGATAATATTACATCATCATTTATTTGTTGATTATAGTTTGTATTAATTAATCTGAATCTGCAAAGTAACTGAAGTTAGTGGAGTAAAAAGGACAATATTTGCCTCTGTAATGTAGTGGAGTATAAGTCAGCAGAATATATAAATCATGAAGTAAAGTACAAGTACCTAAAAAAAGTACAGTACTTGAGTAAATGTACTTTGTTACTTTCCACCACTGCCTACCTGCATGCGATCGTAGGTTGAACCCATGTGTAAATGTTTATTTGTGTTGAGGTTACCTGAGGAGTGTGGAGCTAATAAAATACTCTATGACTTTAATAAAATATTCATGGGAAACTGCACACAAACCCGCTCACATCAGTGGTTCATTCTTTTCCAAGTCATATTTGTTTCGTTTAAACATCAGCCATCTTTTTAATTTAATTTAAAAAATGCGGCTTCTTCAACAAAACAGACAGACATTGTTAAGCCTTTTGTTCACTCCACAGTATCTCCACAATGAGAAGAAGCTGCTGCATGGCGACATGAAGTCATGCAACGTTGTCATTAAGGGCGACTTTGAGACCGTCAAGATCTGCGATGTTGGTGTGTCTCTGCAGCTCGACGAGAACATGAAAGGTAATAATTGTGTTCATGTCATTGAGGATAAAAATCAACCGAGTAGCTTTGATGTGAAAATGCAGCACTCTGTACTGTATGGGTGGGGAGAGGGGTAGTGGGAGCTCCCACAGTGTTCACTGATTGCACACAATTTCAGGGACAACAAACCATATTTCCTAGGTCCTCAAAAGAATTAGAAATTGAGAAACCCTGTTGCTGTGTACATAGATGAACAGGAAAAATATGGCACTTGATTGTCTGCCTTTAGCTACATTTTTTTTTACAGCAGGTCACGGTCATATTGACAAAACACTATGGGCACTTGACCGACTAATTTCTCTACCTGGATTTTGTTAGTTTTCAGCCTTAAAGGGATGGTTCTGAGTAATTTCACCCTAAGGTCCTTTGCACCATTAACATTGGGCGAGTTAGCGCAATCAGCCGAATAGCTTAGTGCAGGCGCTAATGGAACCAAAAGTGTATCTCGTAAATTACCCCACTAATAATGCCCGGAATAGTACCAAACT